>NC_069502.1:1091540251-1091689004 GCF_027579735.1 Bombina bombina
AAAAACTCATTAATATCAAAGCTGAATATTTTTGGAAGTAGTTTTTAGTTTGTTTTTAGTTTTAGCTATTTTAGGGGGATATCTGTGTGTGCATAATTATTAGGCAACTTAACAAAAAACAAATATATACCCATTTCAATTATTTATTTTTACCAGTGAAACCAATATAACATCTCAACATTCACAAATATACATTTCTGACATTCAAAAACAAAACAAAAACAAATCAGTGGCCAATATAGCCACCTTTCTTTGCAAGGACACTCAAAAGCCTGCCATCCATGGATTCTGTCAGTGTTTTGATCTGTTCAACATCAACATTGCGTGCAGCAGCAACCACAGCCTCCCAGACACTGTTCAGAGAGGTGTACTGTTTTCCCTCCTTGTAAATCTCACATTTGATGATGGACCACAGGTTCTCAATGGGGTTCAGATCAGGTGAACAAGGAGGCCATGTCATTAGATTTTCTTCTTTTATACCCTTTCTTGCCAGCCACGCTGTGGAGTACTTGGACGCATGTGATGGAGCATTGTCCTGCATGAAAATCATGTTTTTCTTGAAGGATGCAGACTTCTTCCTGTACCACTGCTTGAAGAAGGTGTCTTCCAGAAACTGGCAGTAGGACTGGGAGTTGAGCTTGACTCCATCCTCAACCCGAAAAGGCCCCACAAGCTCATCTTTGATGATACCAGCCCAAACCAGTACTCCACCTCCACCTTGCTGGCGTCTGAGTCAGACTGGAGCTCTCTGCCCTTTACCAATCCAGCAACGGGCCCATCCATCGGGCCCATCAAGACTCACTCTCATTTCATCAGTCCATAAAACCTTAGAAAAATCTTGAGATATTTCTTGGCCCAGTCTTGACGTTTCAGCTTGTGTGTCTTGTTCAGTGGTGGTCGTCTTTCAGCCTTTCTTACCTTGGCCATGTCTCTGAGTATTGCACACCTTGTGCTTTTGGGCACTCCAGTGATGTTGCAGCTCTGAAATATGGCCAAACTGGTGGCAAGTGGCATCTTGGCAGCTGCACGCTTGACTTTTCTCAGTTCATGGGCAGTTATTTTGCACCTTGGTTTTTCCACACGCTTCTTGCGACCCTGTTGACTATTTTGAATGAAACGCTTGATTGTTCGATGATCACGCTTCAGAAGCTTTGCAATTTTAAGAGTGCTGCATCCCTCTGCAAGATATCTCACTATTTTTTACTTTTCTGAGCCTGACAAGTCCTTCTTTTGACCCATTTTGCCAAAGGAAAGGAAGTTGCCTAATAATTATGCACACCTGATATAGGGTGTTGATGTCATTAGACCACACCCCTTCTCATTACAGAGATGCACATCACCTAATATGCTTAATTGGTAGTAGGCTTTCGAGCCTATACAGCTTGGAGTAAGACAACATGCATAAAGAGGATGATGTGGTCAAAATACTCATTTGCCTAATAATTCTGCACTCCCTGTATATATAAAAAAAGTGAATATTTAGCAACATACAATATAGAAAAAAGTAACAAATACTTATGCAGTTACGGTGCTAAAAATGTCCCTATGGGAAAACTAACTTTGCTCTGCATCGGCTTAAAGCAGAGCGTTCCAAACTTTTCATGTTGATGACACACTTTTTAGACCTACATCATTTCGCGACACAGTAATTCAGTTGTACTGGCAAACAGGAGGTTAAACTAACTTGTTTTAAGAGATACGGACACATACATAAATTATATAATAATATAATAAAATATATTTACAAGTAACAGTAAGTATGTGAAAGAATTAAAAAAAAGTTTAACACCACCAATAGCTACTTACTATTTTAATGGGATGCATGAGGTTGATGGGATGAACATAATTTCTGAATATTTGGTGGAATATTAAAGACACTCGCATTTCATCATGAAGCATTTTTAAGCTTCCACTTCCTATCCATATATCAAAAGCAGGAACAGCAATTCACTACTGGGAGCTAGCTGCAAAAAACAACCCTTTGACTTCTGACTTAAGCTCAGCGTTTAAGTTGCCGCCCTCAGAGCTCAGTGAGTCCGATTGACTACTGCCTGTGCTGCAAACACACTGCTGTCGCACTCACTGACTACACGTGCAGTCACAGGCCAATTAAGGAGACTACACGTGCAGTCAGGAGCCAATGTGCCACCAATAGGAATAGTTTACGTTCCCACTGAGCTGCACCAATAGGTTAAGATGATCTTTGACCCCCCTAGGTATCAATCATGTGTCAACCATGTGATATGCATAGAAGGCAGGCGGAAAGTCAGAAACAAAAAAAAACAAATTAAAAAATTAAATTTAAAAAAAATTGTGCTGAAGCAGGGACACACCTACACACTGCTGCTGACACACTAGTGTGTCCCGACAGTTTGGAAAGCACTGGCTTAAAGGGACAGCAATCACAAACAATGACCCAAAAGTCCGACATGAGTGGATAAAAAATTGCAGTCATCTTAGGATGAAACTCACGAGTCAATGATGTGTGGGTAAAAGGGGGGTCGTAGTGCTATGTCTACTGACACATATAATTTTACGTTAAGCTAGGTCTGCAAGTTGAGATGCCGATCAGACCAGACATATTAGAAACATGTTGATTAACCCACTCCAGTTTTGGTTAATGTCGGTACTATTTGCTTGTGCGAATATTTAAGTGTTGTGCGGGAGTCTGTCGTACATTGTCCTTCACCTTCAACCCCAAGCATCTCCGCTCTCAGCGTCAACATGGAGCAAAGTACCTGCTCTCTGGTGCGACAGGAGTTTAGCTGTAACAAATGTCCCTCTCAGTAGAGCTGGAAGGACGCTGCTTTCTCTATCGGGCGCTAGTGATCCATTAGGATCAGCTTCCTTCCCTGTCGTAATACTGTTCTTCTGATCGCCATATTTGGCGAAAATGGAGATCTTGGATTCAAAACAATAGCGATGTAGGACCTGATGAGGTGCTCCTATGTGGCATGGGGTTATTTCTGGTGTAGGGATTTTGTTGAAAATCACCAATTCTCTGCAGGTGTGCTCCCTGTCAATTGCGTCCCGAGGTGAAGGGATCTGAGCAGTCTCCCCCCCGCACAAAGGAACAGAACTCTGTACCTCTGCATCCAGGCTCACAGCAGCATGCATGGCATCGCTTACAGTGTCAGGGAGGGAAGTTATTTCTGGATCTAATGCCATTATAGACTCCACCTTTTCATTCGAACTCTTACACTCATGAGATCCCAATTGATCTTTAGGAGTCTCTGGTTCCCAGACGCCATCTTGGTAGCCACATGGATTAGAGCAGCTTGCGAAAGATTGCGCTATCAAGACTCTCAGTCCAACGTAATAGTCTTCTAGCATAGCACAGATTAATTCAGTGTCCATCTTCATGCAATATGTGTAGTCAAGTATGACTACTCCGTAACCCGTCCGGGGGGGGGGGGGGGATATGCGGCAGCTTAAAACTCCACAGCCTGTAAAACAGAAACGTTTGGTTTGGCTGAACAGCATAGGCTGGAATTCACTCCGAGAAGCAACCTTCACTCTCCTTTATGGTCCTTTGTAATTATATCCATTGTAAAGTCACAGATAATTGTTGAAAGCACCCAAAAAGCACATATAATCCAAATGTGGGTCAGGAGCTTCCCCAAAG
Source organism: Bombina bombina (assembly GCF_027579735.1). Lineage (NCBI taxonomy): Eukaryota > Metazoa > Chordata > Amphibia > Anura > Bombinatoridae > Bombina > Bombina bombina. The sequence goes on from NC_069502.1 coordinate 1,091,543,877, forward strand.
TGCGTCCTGCCGGTTCAGCTCATCACTCCGCCCCCAATTTCAGTTATTTTGACAGACTTGCATTTTAGCCAATCAGTTCTGAATCCTAGGTAACTTCACGTGCGTGAGCTCAATGTTATCTATATGTCACACATGAACTAACACTGTCTAGTGGTGAAAAACTGTCAAAATGCATTCAGATTAGAGGCGGCTTTCAAGGTCTAAGAAATTAGCATATGAGCCTACCTAGGTTTAGCTTTCAACTAAGAATACCAAGAGAACAAAGCAAAATTGGTGATAAAAGTAAATTGGAAAGTTGATTAAAATTGCATGCCCTATCTGAATCATGAAAGTTTATTTTGGACTTGACTGTCCCTTTAATATAGATCATTGCAATATGAATTATTTATCTATTTAAATTAATTGTACCTTTTATTTATTTGTTTACACTATATCTGTGCTTCATATCACGGCCCTACAAGGAGGATCAGGCTTTTGCAGGAAGTTGTATCTTAGCATGATGTCATAAAACTTCTAGACTAGATAACAGGGAGTCAGATTTGCCCTTGGTCAGAATTGACAGATAGAAAAAAGGGAGCAGGGCTACACTGAGAATTTCTAAGTGGTATTTATGCATTAAAGGGGCAGTCACAGTATACACCAGAATTTTTATTGTTTAAAAAGATAGATAATCCCTTTATTACTCATTCCCCAGTTTTGCATAACCAACACAGTTATATTAAAGTGAATGTAAACTTTAATGAATGAGTGCCGGGTTTTTAAAAATACTATTAAAACCAGGGGCACTTTCATTCATGAAACTGTACATTGCAGTGTTTTCTTTTTAAATACTTACCTTTTTCTGCAGCAAAGCAGGATCGGCGATCCCCCGCCTGCAGCTCCTCTGTACTTACGTCAGGAATGACGGAACCGGCTTCCTCCAATCATGGCGTGTACCCCAGAGCGTCCATCTCGTGAGGCCACGCCATGATTGGAGGAAGCCGGTTTCGTCATTGCTGTGCTAAGTACAGCATGAGAAGCAGGTGGTGGATCGCCAATCCGGCTTTGCTGCAGAAAAAGGTAAGTATTTAAAAAACAAATGCTGTAATGTAAAGTTTCATGAATGAAAGTGCCCACTGATTTATAAAAAGGTTACATTCATTTTAATATACTTTTTACCCCTGTGATTATCTTGTATCTAAGTCTCTGCAGACTGCCCTCTTATTTCAGTTCTTTTGACAGACTTGAATTTTAGCCAATCAATGATGACTCATAGGTAACTCCACGTGCATGAGCACAATGTTAACTATTTGGCACACGTGAACTAATGCCTTCTAGTTGTGAAAAAAAATTCATTCGGATAAGAGGCGGCCTTCAAGGGCTAAGAACTTTGCATATGAGCCTCCTAGGTTTAGCTTTCAACTAAGAATACCAAGAGAAAAAAGAAAAATTGATGATAAAAGTAAATTGGAAAGTTTTTTAAAGGGACAGTCAACCCCAACATTACAACCCACCACCCACATACCCCTACTCTAACCCAAACCCCCTTAAATAAGCCTAACACTACCCCCCTGAAGATCTCCCTACCTTGTCTTCACTTAGCCGGGCAGAACTCTTCATCCGATCCGGGCGATATCTTCAATCAAGCGGCAGAGAAGTCTTCTATCCGGCGATGTCTTCATCTAAGCGGCAAAGAAGAAGTCTTCCATCCGGCGATGTCTTCAATCAAGCGGCAGAGAAGAGGTCCTCCATCGGAGCGAAGTTTTCTTCCAAGCGGCATCTTCAATCTTCTTTCTTCGCTCCTCCGATGCGGAACATCCATCCGGCACGACGACTTCCAGACGAATGAGGTTCCTTTAAATGACGTCATCCAAGATTCTATCAGCCAATCGGAATTAAGGTAGAAAAATCTGATTGGCTGATTGAATCAGCCAATCAGATTCAAGTTCAATCCGATTGGATGATTGGTAGGGAGATCTTCAGGGAGGTAGTGTTAGGTTTATTTAAGGGGGGTTTGGGTTAGAGTAGGGGTATGTGGGTGGTGGGTTGTAATGTTGGGGGGTGGTATTGTGGGGGTTTTTTACAGGCAAAAGAGCTGATTTCTTTGGAGCATGCCCCGCAAAAGGGTCTTTTAAGGGCTGGTAAGGTAATAGAGCTGTTAACTTTTTTAATTTAGAATAGGGTAGGGAATTTTTTTTATTTTGGGGGGCTTTATTATTTTATTAGGGGGCTTAGAATAGGTGTAATTAGCTTAAAAATCTTGTAATCTTTTTTTATTTTTTGTAATTTAGTGTTTGTTTTTTAATTTTGTTTAGTTTATTTTATTGTATTTTAGTTTAGATATTTGTAGTTTATTTAATTTATTGATAGTGTAGGTGTATTTGTAACTTAGGTTAGGATTTATTTTACAGGTAAATTGGTAATTATTTTAACTAGGTAGCTATTAAATAGTTATTAACTATTTAATAGCTATTGTACCTAGTTAAAATAAATACCAAGTTACCTGTAAAATAAATATAAACCCTAAAATAGCTACAATGTAATTATTAATTAGATTGTAGCTATGTTAGGGTTTATTTTATAGGTAAGTATTTAGATTTAAATAGGAATATTTTAATTAATAATATTAATATTAATTAGATTTATTTTAATAAGAATTTAGTTAGGGATGTTAGAGTTAGATAGGGTTATTATTCTTAATATATATATATAATAACAATATTAACTATATTAACCTTAATATAATTAGGGTTAATATATATAATATAATAACTATATTAACTATATTAACCCAAATATAATTAGGGTTAATATAGTTAATATAGCTGGCGGCGTTGTAGGGGGATTAGATTAGGGGTTAATGTATTTAATATAGCTGGCGGCAGTATAGGGGGATTAGATTAGGGGTTAATTAATTTAATATAGCTGGCGGCGGTGTAGGGGGATTAGATTAGGGGTTAATCATTTTAATATAGCTGGCGGCAGGGTAGGGGGATTAGATTAGGGGTTAATAATTTTAATATAGCTGGCGGCGGTATAAGGGGCTCACATTAGGGGGTAGTTAATGTAGGTGGCGGCGGGGTAGGAGCTCACATTAGGGAGTAGTTAATGTAGGTGGCGGCGGGGTAGGAGCTCACATTAGGGGGTAGTTAAAGGAACACTGTACCCAAACATTTTCTTTCATGATTCAGATTGAGCATGAAATTTTAAGCAACTTTCTAATTTACTGCTATTATCAAATTTTCTTCATTCTCTTGGTATCTTTATTTGAAATGCAAGAATGTAAGTTTAGATGCCGACCCATTTTTGGTGAACAACCTGGATTGTCCTTGCTGATTGGTGGATAAATTCATCCACCAATAAAAAAGTGCTGTCCAGAGTACTGAAACCAAAAAAAGCTTAGATGCCTTCTTTTTCAAATAATGATAGCAAGAGAACGAAGAAAAATTGATAATAGGAGTATATTAGAAAGTTGCTTAAAATTGCATGCTCTTTCTGAATTACAAAAGAAAAAATTTGGGTACAGTGTCCCTTTAATGTAGGTGGCGGCGGGGTAGGAGCTCACATTAGGGGTAGTTGTGGCGGCGGGGTCCGGGAGCGGCGGTTTAGGGGTTAATAACTTTATTAGGTGGCGGCGGGGTCCGGGAGCGGCAGTTTAGGGGTTAATACATTTTTTTATTGTTAGGATAGTGAGGGGGGATAGCGGATAGAGGGTTAGACGTGTCGGGCTATGTTTGGGAGGCGTATTAGACAGTATGGGTGATTTTATAACTTAGTCAGGTTTTGTAGGTGCTGGCAGTTTCTAAAGTGATGTAAGTCACTGGCGACTCCAGAAATTTGTTCTTACACAGATTTCTGGACATCGCTGGTTTATCCGACTGACGGCGCCGTATATGTGATAGCTCGAGTTGCGAGCTGAAACTACGGGCGGTGGAAGTTCCCTCCCTTGCGCCGCAAACTACGATCTATATCAGATCGCGCCTCATATATTTAGCAAAATAGGGCTACAGTTTGAACTATTTGTCCTTGAAAACTTTATCTGTAGGAGTAAGAATTTTTTTTGAGTTGACTGTCCCTTTAAAGTGAAGGTAAAATTTGATGAATGAAAGCCCGTTTTTTTAAAATACTATTAAGGCAGCCGTTTTGATTAAAAACTTAACTTTGTTTTTTTCACAGCCAGAGCAGCTTCCCACACCCGGAGATTCTCTCTTCACAAATCATCAATGACTAATCCAGCTTCCTCCAATCACGACATGGCCTCAAGCAATGACTACCCTGGGGGTAAAGCCGTGATTGGAGGAAGCTGGATTAGTTATTGATGACGTGTGAAGAGAGGATCTCCGGGTGGGGGAAGCTGTTCTGGCTGTGCAAAGAAGAGAGGTAAGTTTTTAATCAAAATGGCTGCTTTTTTAAACTGATGAATGAAAGTGCCCCTGTTATTAAAGGGACAGTCTAGTCCAAAATAAACTTTCATGATTCAGATAGGGCATGTAATTTTAAACAATTTTCCAATTTACTTTTATCACCAATTTTGCTTTGTTCTCTTGGTATTCTTAGTTGAAAGCTTAACCTAGGAGGTTCATATGCTAATTTCTTAGACCTTGAAGGCCGCCTCTTAAGAATGCATTTTAACAGGTTTTTCACCACTAGAGGGTGTTAGTTAATGAATTTCATATAGATAACACTGTGCTCATGCATGTGAAGTTACCTGGGAGCTATCACTGATTGGCTAGACTGCAAGTCTGTCAAAAGAACTGAAAAAAGGGGCAGTTTGCAGAGGTTCAGATACAAGATAATCACAGAGGTAAAAAATATATAAATATAACTGTGTTGGTTATGCAAAACTGGGGAATGGGTAAAAAAGGGATTATCTATCTTTTAAAACAATAACAATTCTGGTGTAGACTGTCCCTTTAAATAGTATTTTTAAAAAACGGGCTGTCATTCATCAAAGTTTACCTTCACTTTAACATTATATGTCCTATCTGAATCATGAAAGTTTATTTTTGACTAGACTGTCCATTTAATTTTTTTGCTGTCTTTTTACACAATCTTTTTCTTTTTACAATTACTCTAACTTATTTGTTTTTACCAAATGAGCTATGTTTAATATTCCTTCAAGAAATCACAGCTTGTTTTGCAGAATATATTATCATAAATAAAATTAAAATAAATATGTAGTACAAAACCAGATTCATTATAAATCAATTCCTTCGTGATTATAGTAGAACCTCTTCAGAACTAGTAGGTAACAACACCCATCAGAAGTCTAAATTGTTGGGTAAGGTACACCCTTAATATACTCCTCCTCTTCTTGCTTGAACCTATCTGGAGAAAGAGAGCATAACGTTTATACAATAAAGGTTTCACCCTAAAGCAATTCCCAGTGTCACAGGTGTATGACGCAACAATTTGTGCCAAAGAGGGCAGACTTTCCAATGGCAAAGCAAACTTTAATCAGATTTCCAGTTTCCTTAATAAAGTCCAAATATTATTTAAGATCTCTGACAACAACAAGTCTATGGTGAGGTGCCTCATATTTTTCCCAAGATTGTAATGTAATGAAGAATCACAGTCTAAGGCAAAAGAGATGAAAGGGGTTTGAAAACTTGCTTAACCTGATGGAAACCCAAATAAAAAACACAAATGTCCAGCTCTGAAACATACTTGCTATGGGAAAATTCAGTATCTTAAAAGTTAACAATATTAAAGAGACATTAAAATCTTTGAGATGGTAATATAAAAATGATAAATTGTATATGTAAAATAACCTCTTCATTATTTATTTTGTCTCCTTTTTCTGTAACTGTAAGTGCAGAACACTGTTATATTCCACACAGCCATTGGCTGCACACTCTAGTGACCTATTTATAACTGTCCCTAATTGGCCACATCAGAGAAGGTAACCTAAGTTACAACATGGCAGCTCCTATTGTTTTATAGACACTGAAACTTTACACTTTTTGCCAGTATTTAAACAGATAATGCCATTTTTAAAAATACATCTACTTGTTATTTTTAAGAGTATTTTTTTCCTTTAAAGGGACACTGAACCCAATTTTTTTCTTTTGTGATTCAGATAGAGCATGCAATTTTAAGCAACTTTCTAATTTACTCCTACTATCAAATTTTCTTCATTCTCTTGGTATCTTTATTTGAAATGCAAGAATGTAAGTTTAGATGCCGGCCCATTTTTGGTGAACAGCCTGGGTTGTTCTTGCTGATTGGTGGATAAATTCATCCACCAATAAAAAAGTGCTGTCCAGAGTTCTGAACTAATAAAAAAGCTTAGATGCCTTCTTTTTCAAATAAAGATAGCAAGAGAACAAAGTAAAATTGATAATAGGAGTAAATTAAAAAGTTGCTTTAAATTGCATGCTCTATCTGAATCAAGAAAGAAAAAAAATTGGGTTCAGTGTCCCTTTAACCCCCTTAATGACCACAGCACTTTTTCTGTCCGTTTGGGACCAAGGCTATTTTTACATTTTTGCGGGGTTTGTGTTTAGCTGTAATTCTCCTCTTACTCATTTACTGTACCCACACATATTATATACCGTTTTTCTCGCCATTAAATGGATTTTCTAAAGATACCATTTTCATCATATCTTATAAGTTACTATAAAAAAATATATAAAATATGAGGGAAAAAATGGAAAAAAACACACTTTTTCTAACTTTGACCCCCAAAATCTGTTACACATCTACAACCACCAGAAAACACCCATGCTAAATAGTTTCTAAATGTTGTCCTGAGTTTAGAAATACCCAATGTTTACATGTTCTTTGCTTTTTTTGCAAGTTATAGGGCAATAAATACAAGTAGCACTTTGCTATTTCCAAACCACTTTTTTTCAAAATTAGCGCTAGTTACATTGGGACATTGATATCTTTCAGGAATCCCTGATTATCCCTTGACATGTATATACAGGTAACCCTCAGTTTACGCCGGGGTTAGGTTCCAGAAGGAATGGTTGTAATTCGAAACCGTTGTAAATTGAAACCCAGTTTATAATGTAAGTCAATGGGAAATGAGGGAGATAGGTTCCAGGACCCTCTCAAAATTGTCATAAGTAACACCGAATACATTATTTTTAAAGCTTTGAAATGAAGACTTTAAATGCTAGACAGCATTGTAAACCTAATAAAATAATCAAAACAACACACAATATATAATTAAACTAAGTTAAATGAACAGAAACATTTGCTAAACAGCATTATAAACCTAATAAAATAATCAAACAACACAGACTTCACTTTCATTTTTCTGCAAACAGTTCTTTCTATGCATTCCAATCTGGACAGAGTTATAGACAGGAAGATCTTGTTCTGCTCGATAGCTCAGGTCTGGTTAAACTTCTCAATGCTTTTCAATAGCAGTCACATGACTGGAAAAAAAGGTTGTTATTCTGAAACGGTGTAAATTGAACCGTTGTAAAACGAGGGCCACCTGTAATTTTTTTTAGAAGACATCCCAAAGTATTGATCTAGGCCCATTTTGGTATATTTCATGCCACCATTTCACCGCCAAATGAGATCAAATAAAAATTTTTTTTCACTTTTTCACAATTTTTTTCACAATTTTTTTCACAAACTTTAGGTTTCTCACTGAAATTATTTGCAAACAACTTGTGCAATTATGGCACAAATGGTTGTAAAAGCTTCTCTGGGATCCCCTTTGTTCAGAAATAGCAGACATATATGGCTTTGGCATTGCTTTTTGGTAATTAGAAGGCCGATAAATGCAGCTGCGCACCACACATGTATTATGCCCAGCAGTGAATGGGTTAATTAGGGAGCTTGTAGGGTTAATTTTAGCTTTAGTGTAGTGTAGTAGATAACCCAAAGTATTGATCTAGGCCCATTTTGGTATATGTCATGCCACCATTTCCCCGCCAAATGCGATCAAATAAAAAAAAATAACGTTCACTTTTTCACAAACTTTAGGTTTCTCACTGAAATTATTTACAAACAGCTTGTGCAATTATGGCACAAATGGTTGTAAATGCTTCTCTGGGATCCCCTTTGTTCAGAAATAGCAGACATATATGGCTTTTTGGTAATTAGAAGGCCACTAAATGCTGCTGCGCATCACACGTGTATTATGTCTAGCAGTCAAGGGGTTAATTAGGCAGCTTGTAGAGAGCTTGCAGGGTTAACTTTAGCTTTAATGTAGAGATCAGCCTCCCACCTGACACATCAGACCCCCTGATCCCTCCCAAACAGCTCTCTTCCCTCCCCCACCCCACAATTGTCCCCGCCATCTTAAGTACTGGCAGAAAGTCTGCCAGTACTAAAATAAAAGGTATCTTTTATTTTTTTTATATTTTTTAGCATATTTACATATGCTGATGTGAAGGATCCCCCCTTAGCCCCTAACCTCCCTGATCCCCCCTAAACAGCTCTCTAACCCTCCCCCTCTATCTTACTGGGAGCCATCTTGGGTACTGGCAGCTGTCTGCCAGTACCCAGTTTCCCCCAAAAATGTGTTTTTTTCTGTAGTGTAGCTTCCCCCCAAAGTACAACCCCCCTCCACCTCCCAGATCTCTTAGATTTTTTTGTAATTATATTTTACCCAATTGTCATGAAAAAAAAATTCTGTAGTGTAGCCGTTCCCACCCGCTTCCACCCCGTGCACGTGCCCGCCCCCCGTGCACGCATGTGCGCCCGTGCGTGCCCCCGGCGACCCCGCCCATGATCCCGCCCCCCACCACTCCACACGGCCCATCGATGGCCGCCAACCCGCCTCCCAGACTGGCTCCCACCCACTAACGATACCGGCATTTGTTTAGTGTTTAATTTCCCTTTAAATACAATGAGTGCAATTGTTCAAAATGAGAATGTTTAGCAACATTTAAATCCAGGGGGAGATTGGAATCTTTGAAGACGGGAAAAAAAATGAATGTTACAACATAGAGATAAAAACTTGCACTGGAAAATAGGTGAAACCTTGAACTTCCAGAAGCTAATTCTCACACAATTCTGAGAAAATCTACAAAACAGATAAGGATTTTCAAATAAATTCCACACTATTTTCATATGAACTCTAAACATTATAATATACATTAGCATTTTCAGGTTTAAGGGCCTTCAGAATATTTTTTTAATTGCCCGCATTTGGAGGAGAAAACTTATATGAGCCTCCAAGGAAAGTAATTACATCCCTGCATGGCAATCTTGTAGTTTTGCTTGTTGACTTCAGATCTATTTGCAAAATCACCCAATTTTAGGAACATGTAAATCTCCTTTTGGAGGGGCAACTCACTGGGATGAATAATCTGATGAGTCAGAAGTTCTAATGACCTGGCAAATGAATCACATAATTCTCCCTTAGATGCATTGCTGGCCATCTAAAAATATGTGCTGCTTGCCACATTGTAGGTGCGCTTGATAATATATGCAGTTTAATTTATGTTGTCTGACTGAATGTGAACAACTTTCCAACTTATTTTTATCATCAAATTTGCTTTGTTGAAACATTGGTGGGCTCATATGCTAATTTGTAAGCCATTGAAGGCTGCCTCTTATCTCAGTGCATTTTTTTCACAGCTAGACAGCGTTAGTTCATGTGTGCCATTAGATAACATTGTTCTCACTCCCATGGAGTTATTTATCAGTCCGCACTGATTGGCTTAAATGCAAGTCTGTCAAAAGAACTGAAATAAGGGGGCAGCCTGCAGAGGCTTAGATACAAGGTAATCACAGAGGTAAAAAGTATATTAATATGCAAAACTGGAAAATGGGTAATAAAAATTATGGAGTAGACTGTCCCTTTAAGTTTATTATGGCTTTCCTCTAAAATCAAAGCAGAGGAGAAAGCATCATCAAGCTTAACGCTTCAGTCTACAACAGATTTAGAGGTACAGACTTCACAACATCTCACGCTATCATTATTTACAGGGGTAGCAGGTAACCAGGACCCTCATATTTTGAGAAATAATTAATGGCAAACAACAACCCTATATCATAACAAAAATCAACTTTGCATTTTGTATCATTGATTAAATGGCATTTAGTTATAGCAGAGACAGGGAACAGTGCAAGATAGTATAATTCCATTGTGAATGATATAAAAATGAAGTGCTAAGAAAAGCAGAATATGATGCCATAATTACACCATTATTGCCAACTGGAATGTTATGTTGTTATCCATGTGAAAGCTGCACTTATTAAATCCTCACTATTTGTCATTAAAAAAATAATAGTTCACAGAACAACATAAAAGTACTAAAAAACACAACATAAAGAATTTTATTTGCACAAAACAAAGCACACATAATTTACATGTGCCGGACATTAAATCTTGCAGCAATATACATTAGTGGAAATGACTAGCCTTATGCTGCAAATGTAGAACAGCATAAAATAGAGGCACACACACAGACCTAGTATTATCCCCACCAACGCCACAAATAAAATATCGTACAACCTGACTGTCGTGGTGTCTTCTAAAACAGGGCTTAAGCCATCTGGATAAAAATAGGGCACCGTAGATGGGAAGCACAGTCTTTATAGCAAGCAAAGTGATCAACCCCTGACAGTATCCTTCTTGCCCCACAGTATTACACAGTATGGGTTGAGGTAACAGTAAGGGGTACCCTCTGAAAACCAGTCCAGAAGTAATCATCTTAAGTGTATAGGGGTGGCTGTAAGTTGGGACACTCGCAAGGTCAAAGTCTCAAATTGTCCACATGCAAGGTATATAATTTGAAAAGTGTTTGATAAATTGATTTTCTAATGATTTAGAATGTGTTAGAATTAAAAAAACAAAACAAGAAAGCCCATGTTATGCACTTCACACAAGGGTTATTTGATTCATTGTAATGGACCCCTTGAACCTATTGAAGCTTCCTTTTTTCATATAGTAAGGAAGGACTGCATTAAAATAATAAATAAATAAATAAATAAATAATAATAAATAAAACAATAATATTAACTTATTATTATTATTATTATTATTATTATTAATAAGGATAAATTGTAACACCCTGGCACAGTAGGGACCCCAAACATATTGTGAGTCTGTGCTATAGCATAGGTATTTTTTGACTGTTTTATAGGCACCAAGCCATCAGGATATACATAATAAAAATAGTTTAAACACATCTAAAAAAGATGTAACTGGAAGTATTAAATGCTGAATTTGGGTATAAAAAAAATCTACTTTTTTTTCAGACGCACTGTAAGAAATTTATCTCGAGACAAGCTTGGCATACTAATGCGCCTTTCCCAGAATTTGATATTTGGTTTGTTTATTGCTTTCTTCTTAATTCGATTAAATAATGATGTACTAAAAGGTGCAGTTCAGGATCGAATTGGGATTATTTACCAATGCCTAGGAGGACCCCCCTATATAGGATTACTTAATGCTGTTTCACTGTGTAAGTTACTACATCCTTTTCAATCTATTTTTGTGTACAACACTGACAATCTTTTATGTCCTGATTTTAGAATTTAGAAATTACAAATCAAAAATAAATATTTTATGCATTAAACAAAAATAACGAAGTATGTTTTTGTATTCTTCAGTTCCTGCCCTAAGAGCCATTAGCGATCAGGAAAGCAAGGATGGCTTATATCAGAAGTGGCAAATGCTCGTGGCGTACATTATACATATTTTGCCATTCAGCATTGGCAGTGTCGCAATATTCAGTGCCTTCACATACTGGTAAGTTAAATGCTTTATATATATTATATATCAAGGTTGTCCACCCTAAGATACAAGGAGTCAAGATTATCAATTGCCCTTTATCAACGTCACACTGTCACATCCCACATTACTAATCTCAGATACATGAAACCCCAATGTTTTTCTTTCATGATTTTAAATAGCTTTCCAATGTATTTCTTATTATGCAATTAGTTTAATTCTCTTTCTATAAAAGGATACCAAGGTAGGCTCAGAAGCTGCTGATTGGTGAATGCGCATATATGGCTTTCAGCTAGCTCCCAGTAGTGCATTACTGCTTCATCAAAAAGATACAAAGAGAATGAAGCAAAGTAAATAATAGAAGTAAATTGGACTGTTTTAATTTGTATGATCTATCTAAATAACCAAATATTTGGGGTTTCATGCCCCTTTCATATCTGCATCGCAATGTCATCTTCTTCTCTACTGCGTATATTTTTGTTTTCATTAATAGAATTTATTTGTTACCTGCCCTTGTATGAATAGAAATACAATGTAAACCTTCACTTTAAATGTACTATAAATACAGTATAAATACAGTATAAATATAGTATAAATACAGTATACAGTATAAATACAGTATAAATACAGTATAAATACAGTATAAATACAGTATAAATATAGTATAAATATAGTATAAATACAGTATAAATACAGTATAAATATAGTATAAATACAGTATAAATACAGTATATAGTATAAATACAGTATAAATACAGTATAAATACAGTATAAATACAGTATAAATACAGTATATAGTATAAATACAGTATATAGTATAAATACAGTATAAATACAGTATATAGTATAAATACAGTATAAATACAGTATAAATATAGTATGTTCTCCATGCAATAAAAGTTAAAGAGATGATTTAAAGATGAGTTGAAGGGGTAAGAATTGTGGAAAGAGAAAAGTAAGTACTGAGGAGACCAATAGAACAGGAGAAGTTTCACCAGCAGATATACAGAAAATGCTTTGATCAGCAGGGCATCAATACAAAAAAACAACATATGTTTTAGAATAGTAATAATTTTTCAAACATATTGACACTATATGTAAAAACATCTTACAGGACTATTGGGCTGAATCCGGAGGTCACACGGTTTGGATGTTTCTTTGCTGTAGTTCTGGTCCCTCATCTCATGGGAGAGTTCCTTACTCTTGCTGTTCTTGGTGTGGTCAACAACCCGAATATAGTGAATGCCGGTGTAACATTGCTTAACATCGCCGGAATCCTTGTGGGATCTGGAATTTTACGGTAAAAAGCTTTGCAAAAGCATTCACCGGTCTATGTTATGTAAGCTGTTTAATCAAACTGTCACAATTTTGAAGTTCACCAAAGATGCAAATGAAATTCAACAATTCAAGTTCATCAAATGCTAGCCATAACCCTACAGTAGATGGTACTGGAGTATTTTCTTATGAATATTTTATTCTTTCTTTATTTTGGAACATGTAGTCCTTAAAATGAATTTATTATTTTGACCAGAATACTAAACAAGGTTTTCTCTTTCTCAACCCCCTCCACCGCTCCACTCTAAGGGGCATATTTATCATAGTGCGAGCGGACATGATATCATGCCTGCCGCACATCGCTAAATGCCGACAGCATATGCTGTCGGCATTTATCATTACACCAGCAGTTTTTGTCAACTGCTTGTGGAATGCCGCCCCCTGCAGATTTGAGGCCAATCAGCCGATAGCAGGGGATGTCAATCAACCCGATCGTATTTGATCAGGTTGATTTCTGTCCGCCGCCTCAGAGCAGGCAGACAAGTTATGGAGCAGTGGTCTTTAGACCGCTGCTTCATAACTGCTGTTTCCGGCGAGCCTGAAGGAGCTTGATAATTCACCCCCAAACACTAATTTTCCTAGCAAAACAAGAATGCAGTGTGTCAATTTATGTAACCTAATTATCAAATGGATCAGCGTTTTGGCTGACGAAACAGCAAACATTATTCTTTCACCTTCACCAAGTAAGTGCACAGGGAAATCAATTATCTAGGGCTCGAAAAAAATATATACTTAAAAGGGGCATAAAACCCCAAATTTGTCTTTCATGATTCAGGTAAGCAACTTTCCAATTTACTTCTTTATTATTATTATTATTATCAGGTATTTGTAGAGCGCCAACAGATTCTGCAGCGCTGTAAACATAGTCGGTGTACAGAATAGCTTTTGTAGGGGTCAAGTGGGTAGAGGGCCCTGCCTGGGCCCATAGGCTTACAATCTAAGGGGTTCAAGGGGAAAGCAATGGCGTTAGGAAAGGTTAGTGTTGGTTGTATGCATCCCTGAATAGTAAAGTTTTTAGGGAGTGCTTGAAGCTGTTAAAACTAGGGGAGAGTCTTATGGAGCGAGGCAGGGAATTCCACAAGATGGGGGCCAGTCTGGAGAAGTCCTATAAACGGGAATGTGAGGAAGTAACAAGAGAGGAGGAGATCCTGAGCTGATCGAAGGGGACGGGAGGGAGAGTATCTAGAGACAAGTTCTGAGATGTAGGGGGGAGCAGTGCAATTGAGAGCTTTATATGTCAGGGTGAGGATTTTATGTTTAATCCTAGAGGCAAGAGGAAGCCAGTGAAGGGATTGGCAGAGAGGTGCAGCAGATGAAGAGCGACAAGTAAGGAAGATGAGCCTGGCAGAGGCATTCATAATGGATTGTAAAGGAGCTATGCGGCAGCTAGGTAGACCAGAGAGGACGGAATTGCAGTAGTCGAGGCGGGAAAGGATGAGAGAGTGGATTAAAATCTTGGTTGTATCTTGTGTAAGGAAATGTCTAATTTTAGCAATGCTTTTAAGGTGGAAGCGGCAGGCTTTAGTCAAGGACTGAATGTGAGGAGTGAAGGAAAGATCTGAGTCAAGTGTGACCCCAAGACATCGGGCATGCAGGGTAGGGGTAATGATGGAATTATCAACAGTTATAGAAATTTTGGGGGTGGAGACATTGGGAGAAGGGGGAAAAATAAGGAGTTCAGTTTTGGTGAGATTTAGCTTAAGGTAGTGAGAGGACATCCAAGATGAGATGTGAGGAAGACAGTTAGTGACACGGGTTAGTAAGGAAGGAGGAAGGTCTGGTGCAGAGAGGTAGATTTGGGTGTCATCGGCATACAAATGGTATTGAAACCCATGGGACTTTATTAAGGAACCTAGTGACGACGTGTAGATTGAAAAGAGAAGGGGACCAAGGACAGAGCCTTGAGGTACCCCAGCAGAAAGTGGTAACGGGGCAGAAGATGCTCCGGAGAAGGCTACACTAAATGTACACTAAATGTACGGTTAGTCAGATAGGAAGAGAACCACAAGAGAGCTGTGTCACAGATGCCGAAGGATTGGAGGGTTTGGAGCAGAAGAGGGTGGTCAACAGTGTCAAAGGCTGCAGACAGGTCAAGGAGGATAAGCAGAGAGAAGTGGCCTTTGGATTTTGCTAGGTCATTGGTAACCTTGACAATTGCTGTCTCTGTAGAGTGATGGGAACGAAATCCAGATTGCAGTGGGTCAAGAAGAGAGTTTAGTGTAAGGAAATGGGATAGACGTGCGTAAACTATAATACTTCTATTATATTATAAACTTATTTTATTTTCTCTTTGGTATCCTTTGTTGAAAGAGCAACAATGCATTACTGGGAGATAACTAAACACATTGGGGCCTATTTATGTAAGTGCGAGCAGACATGATCCGAGCATATGCTCTCAGCATACGCTCTCGGCATTTATCATTGCACCAGCAGTTCTTGTGAACTGCTGGTGCAATACCGCCCCCTGCAGATTCACGGCCAATCAGCCGCTAGCAGGGGGTGTCAATCAACCCGATCAAATATGTCCGCCGCCTCAGAGCTCGCCAGAAAAACACGGGGCATCAAGCTCCATATGGAGCTTGATAAATATGCCCTATTGGGTGAACCAATGACAAGTGGCATATTCAGGGATATGATTGCTTGTGTTAAATGGGTCACCTTTCAATCGGATTAATTTAAGCTCAACTGGAGCTTTTTTGTAAGTATATTTGATTTGTATAGGTTGAACTTGATGAAGTGCAGTCTTTTTTTTCAACCTCATCTTCTATGTTACTATGTGCAATCACCAATCAACAGTTGGCTCCCAGTAATGCATTGCTGCTCCTGAGTCTACTTAGTGATGCTTCTCAAGGAAGGATACCAAGCGACCCAAGCAAATGATATAAAATAAGTAAATTGGGACGTTATTTAAAATTACATGAAGTTTAATTTTGACTTTACTGTCCATTTAAATTTTATGATGGAAATAAAATATTGTTTTGTTGGTTTTTGTCTAAGGAATTTACAAGAAATGCCTCGACTTTTTCAGCTGCTAAGCTACATTACGTACCAGAAATATGCTTGTGAAATCCTAATAATCAATGAGTTTCATGATTTGACTTTCACCTGCGGTGAGTATCTTATATGTTATTATTGAAACTTAAAGGGACATAATACTCATATGCTAAATCACTTGAAACTGACGCAGTATAACTGTAAAAAGCTGACAGGAAAATATCACCTGAGCATCTCTATGTAAAAAAGGAAGATATTTTACCTCACAATCTCCTCAGCTCAGCAGAGTAAGTTCTGTGTAAAAAGTTATACTTGACCTGCTCCCAGCTGCAGGTAAAAATAAAAAATAAATGAAGAAATGAACAGCAGCCAATCAGCAGTGCTGAGGTCATGAACTCTTACTGTGATCTCATGAGATTTGACTTAACTCTCATGAGATTTCATAGTAAGCTTCCTTTACCTGATTGGTGAAATAATATGAGAGTTCACGAGGCTCATCCCCTAAGCTGTCCCAGGAGAGACATACTAAAATGATGCTTAGAAATCCTTTACAATGGGAGGTCTTTCTTTTTTACATAGAGATGTTCAGGTGATATTTTCTAGTCAGCTTTTTACAGTTAGAAAAAAAAAAAAAGTTTGAAGCACATACAAATATAAATCCAACGTTATTATTATACACGGGAAATTTTTGTTTGGTCAAAAAACTTCTTTTTTTTTTCTTTTTTTTTTTAAAATGAAACAAATACTGAACATTCCTGGAACATGTACATTCATTTTTGCTAAATTAATGTTTTCTGCACCGTTAAATACTTACCTTTAGCGTGCTGGAGGGCAGCGCTAATCCCGATCCTTCTTCATAGAGCCCAGGGGTAAGTTGATAGGAGGCTTAGCATGGTGGATACCAAGGCCTGTGCTAAAAGACTTTCGCCTTTAACGCAGGCCCTGGGATTCGCCTCACTAAGCCTCCTATAAGCGCATTCTGAGGCTCTGTAAAGAAGGATCGGGATCAGCAGGGCTTTCCAGCGCGCTACAGGTAAGTACTGTAACCCCCTAGGGTAATTTAAAGGAAATAAATAAATACTGCCAAATGTGCATTTGTTTGGATATTCATTTAGTGTAAATATAAATTTTAAATAAAGCTTGTCTCATATTTTGAGACAACACAAGTACAGAAATAAAAATAGTTATTAAAGGGACATTGTACACTAGATTTTTCTTTGTATAAATGTTTTGTAGTTGATCCATTTAGCCCATCTGGAGAGCGCAACAAATCAAGTGTAGTTTAAAAAACTTTAATGTAGCCCCTAGCTAAGGCAGCCACAAGAGTGTCTGCTAGGTGTGTTCATGGGTGAGCTAATGGCAAGAGGCATATATGTTCATCCACAAATCAGCAGCTAGCTCCCATTAGTGCATTTTTGTTCTTGAGCCTACCTAGGTTTGATTTTCAACAAAGGATAATAAGAAGATAAAGTAAATTGGAAAGTTGCTTCAAATTGTGTACTCTAGCTGAAAAAATTAAAGTTTGATTTTGACTTTACTGTCCTTTTAATCGTAGACTAGATTGTCACATCCTTATATTCCTATATGTAGGAAAACTAAAATTAACCCTTTACTAGGTATTTTCACAAATTTAAAAACAATGCCTTAAACGCTATGCAATAACCAACATTGTATGACACAACAGTAAAAAAAGGAATAAACATTAATATGAATGTCTTATTCAAATCTCATTTAATCATACACATATGAGTAAGTTATAATTCTGCAACAAATTAACAGATTGTTATTAAATAAAACTAGGATTGCCATATTGCCGCTTCAAGGGAGGACACATATGAAAAATACATATGGCAGGGTTCTTATACTGGAACATTATTCAAACATTTCTTTAAACTGCCCCTGACATATGTATTTTTCATAAGTGTCCTCCCTTGAAGCGGCAATATGGCAACCCTACCTAAAACATACTTGGTAGAGACCAAAATATTTCTAAAAGAACAAATCAACAGAAAATGAGGTAGAGGGTAGAACTCTTTAATGAGTTTCCAAATATAATCATTGCACATTAGGAACAACATTACTAGGTCAGCAGCACACAAGCCCTAAATCTCTCCAGAAAATACCAGATGACTGCCGCAGTGCCCAACTCACCATTTCTGAGCAACAGGAAGAGGGACTTGTGTGTTGGCAAACCACACTATGGGATCCGCCATACTAAGCCTTTTATTAGCTCTGCGAAGAAGGTTTGGCATTAGCTCAGCTCTACAGTGCGCTAGAGGTAAATATAGCGCTACAGGTGAAGCTTTTATCCTGTAGCAAAGGAACATTTACATTCTTTTAACGAAAATGAATATAAATGTTCCACAAATATTCAGTATTCGTTTTGTTTAAAACTAAACAAATACCAAATAGTACAGCAGACAAATATTTGGAAAAAAAAAAATGTTTTCAAATATTTGTTCTGAAAGATTTGGACCAACAAATTTTTCACTGCTGCACAAGTCTAATCCCTACAGTCTAGATAGGAAGTGGGTCTGTGATGGTGTAGGGCTGTTTCTGCTACAAAGCGCTTGGTGCTTTACTTGTGGAGCCCTCTAGCCAAACAACTGACAGGTACAGGGACATTTTGGACAATGGCATATTATTAATAGTTTGGAAATACTTCAAAACAGATCCCTGAAAATGTCCACAACATGTCACGCTGCAATATCCGTCCAGTAGTAGTTTGATGAGCAGGGCATCCAAGTGCTGGATTGGCCAGCCCAGAGTCCTGAAAGCAAACAGATTATCTGTGGGATATGCTGAAATGCTGACTCTGGTACAGAGTATTTTGTGGAAAGCATATGCATACAGTTATTATGACCAACGCTGGGCTTACTATGTACTGATGGTTAAATCCTCTTGTTTCTGTCGGACCTAGGGGTCTGAATACTATTGTCCACACAGTGTAGATCAGGAGTGTAAACATCCAGGCCACAAGATCTCACAAGATCCTGCTTTAAAATAATCTATGCCAGAAAAGAAGCAATTTGTGATGCTCCTTTTTTTGTCAGGAAAAAGTCAGAAATGTCTAAAATGACATGCCATTGGCAGCTCTTAAGGGCTGGATTTGGGGAGCCCATATACATACAGATTTTCCTTCTTCTTCACCTGACTTTGTATAGTCCCCTCTATTCATCTAAAGCATCAAATATTTAGTGACCCATGCTGCTATTGCTGTAGAAATGTCATTTAAAATATGTTCCTTTAATAATATTAATAAAAACATCCTGTTAAAAATGAAGTGTTTTATAATATTATCATTCATGTTGCTAGGTTGTACTTGAACACTTCTGTTTTAAATGTAATTTGTATTCCCCAGGTGGAGCGAACACATCAACTGGTGCACAATGCATCTTTACAAATGGCAATGAGTATATTGAGAAGACATATCCAGGTGGCACTTCTAGGATCACTTTTGACTTTCTTATGCTTTATGCCTTTATCCCTGCAATCATAATTGTCGGAATAATAAGCTTTAAAATACGAGATTTTTTGATTCGTAGATAAATAATTGTGTTATAAAACTGTGTGCGATTCTGTACAACCGTAAGAAAATATTTATTCAGAAAAAAAATCTCTATTGTATCTTGAAATTGATAAACGAATTCCGGTTTTAAAGCAGTATTGGCACATTTGGGAAAGATAAAGCTAGTGAAAGTGCTATGTTTAATTCATTGTAAATAATTATATCACAAATCTTTTTCTTAAGGTAGTATGACTGGGTATTCAGATGTCACATATAAATTAACTCTAAACAGTGTAAGCAAATCACTGCGTAGCATTATGCTATATACTGAGAAGCAAAACCAGGGGTAAATCACAGGAAGACGAAGCAAAAATAAACAATACACGGTGCATGTTACTATACTTTATTACACATTTTATGAAATGTTTAACTGACTGTCCCAGTAAATGTTAAATTTCAGGAGAACTACTTTAAAATACAGATTGTAGATATGCGGAATTGCCTTCAAGCTGTGATAGAAGAGATAAATGCAGTAATTGAATTCCATGCATACAAGTACCCTGAGTTGTTGAATGTCACAACTATTGGTCCTCATAAAACTTCTATGTAATGATGATAAACATAAATATATCATGGAAAAGGACAAATATCTTATTACCAGTACAGAGACAGTGAAAACCTGAACATTCTAAAGTAGGATCTTAACATAAACTAAAGAGACTTGTTAAAATATAATAATTATATCTATAGCTTGTGATACCTCCATTAAATTGTATGAAGATTTATCTAGCAAGGATCAATAACAGTAATTATATGGTTAAAGGTATCTGTACGTCTCAGTTATCAACCTTGAGTATTTCTATTTCAAAAGGCTCAGATAGCACAAATTGTATAACAATTTACAATAACTCTGCTTCATGCTATGTAGTCTGAGATCCAAATAACCTCCATTGAATAACACAACTTAATTTTGGAACAACCTGATTAACAAGGAGGTACATGGAATAATTATTGTTAATCAGGTTTATTCAACCATCAGATAAAATCACAGAAAATGTTTAAAGGTATTATTAAATTATTTTTTTCCGTTGAACTCAAAGTTGAATTTTAAAATGCAACATAATAATATATATTTTAATATTTTTGTGTATATTAAAAGTGTATCCTGTACAATGTTTTGCTTTACTGTATATCTAAACTTGAATTTCACTGGTACAATGAATCAGAACAAATTTAAATCTGAAGATAAGAATGTAAACATATTTATTAAAAAGAATATACAGGTAGCCCTCAGTTTACGCCGGGGTTAGGTTCCAGAAAGAATGGTTGTAAATCGAAACCTTTGTAAATTGAAACCCAGTTTATAATGTAAGTCAATGGGAAGTGAGGGAGTTATGTTCCAGGCCCCTCTCAAAATTGTCATAAGTAACACCTAATACATTTATTTTTAAAGCTTTGAAATGAAGACTTAATGCTAAACAGCATTATAAACCTAATAAAATAATCACACAACACAGACTTCACTTACATTTTTCTGCAAACAGTTCTTTCTATGCATTCCAATCTGGACTGAATTATAGACAGGAAGATCTTGTTCCTTTGAAATCTGCTTGATAGCTCAGGTCTGGTTAAACTGATTAATTTCAGCTTGCTTGGCTTTGCTGCAACACAAGCGGACAGCTCCACCTATTGGCTATTTTAATCAATGCACTGCTTCTCAATGCTTTTCAATAGCAGTCACATGACTGGAAAAAAAGGTTGTTATTCTGAAACGGTGCAAATTGAACCGTTGTAAATCGAGGGCCATCTGTATATATAATGCACAGTAAATGTACAAAGTTGATACATTTTTTTAGTAGCAATTCATTTTCTATAATGTTTTCAGTGATTTTTTTTTCTGTGTACACTAATAAAGATTGTTCTACACATAGAGAATTGAAATACTTTATGTTTTTGGTTATGTTTCTTCTTATGCTTTGCTGAAGCTTTAAAATATTAACCAGTGATTTATTTTTCTGTTATGATTTGTACCAGTAACAAGTAAGCAATAAACAAAAGTACCAACTACCGCACCATTTAAGAGAAAATTATTTGTTGCAGTTCACTTATCTTTCCACAAACAATCATGATAACCCTCCTGCACACTATGCAAAAGTTCATAGACACACACACACACACAGAAGAAGAAGTTTGTCTCAGTGGCCTAAGAACTTTACTGAACACAATTCTTCTCATTTTAATGCAATTGAATGGGGGTGGGGGGAAATAAAAAATAAATCAAGTCTATAAAAAAATAACACAAAAGTATATCACCAAACACCTTTTTTCCCAATTACGGGAAAAGAGGACAAAATAAATAATAAAAGTATATTCATTTTTTTTGTAACAAATAACTAAACATTTTATATTACAATTTTAAACTGCTTAATATCTTGGTAAATATATAAAAAAATGTTCGTCTGTCACACGTATTTGAGCTGAAAAAAAAAAAAAAAGCTATTATCCTGTCATACTGCTCTTATTTTGATTCATTGTAATAGGTTTCTAGAGGGTCCTTAACCCCTTAATGACCACAATGTACCCTGTATGTCACTGGTCATTAAGGTTTTTTTCAGGACATAATAGCACAAGTCTAGCAAGAAGACGCTATTAATACACTCCCTCCAGCAGGCTTTGTGGAATAGAGCAGTCTCAACGCTGGTGGCAAGACCACGCTATAAAACAATCAAGTCCCAAAAAAAGGCCAGTGACATACAGGGTACGTCGCTGGTCCTTAAGGGGTTAATATACCCCAGAACAAAATAATGGAGAACATAACATAATCGATTAAATGCCTACACTCTTGAGAATACAAAACATGCACATGTTGTGTGTTTAATAATTAACACTTGTAGCAAGTATACATCACCCTGCCAGTACTGAAAAGAAAGAGAGATGTGAGATGGTAATACATCACTTTAAGGGTGTGGAAGTACCAATGCGAGTCTCCTTTATTTCCCTTGTAATGTAATGTCAAAGAATGTACGTGTATCTTCAACATAGCAATTATGCTAAAGATTTTCATCTATATTTCTTTTCAGTAATGGTAATGCAAATGAGATGTTTTCATACACTTCGAGATCTACTGAAATGCCATGCTTTTTTCATTGCTATCCCTCCTGAGAGACTTAAACACATATAGGGCTAGATTACAAGTGGCACGCTAATAATAATGCGTACGTGACGCTAAGTTTTGTTTGACCACGCTGCCATTTATGTGCCACTTTGATATTGCAAGTCCATGGTACAGCTAACTTTGAGCGCAGTCTATACTTTCAATGGATTTCGCGAGCACGCTAATTTGCTGGCATTACAAGTTAAAAGTTATAGGTTGTGCTTGAATATTTAGCACACCTTGAGACCTGAAGTTAACTGTTTGGGTAAAAAATAAAAGTTGCACAAAACACATGTAAAACACATTAAAAACATAATTTATGCTTACATAATAAATGATTTTCTTTTTTGGCACTGAGAGTTCACAAATTAATTCATAACCTATTGGAAATACTTCACCTGGCCTCCAGGAGGAGACAAAGACATCCCAAACAAAAGCATTAAATATCCCTTCCATTTCCCCTATCCTCTCAGTAGTTCAAGCCGAGGATAAGAAAAAGTAGAGAGATACAAGGGGTATAGAGATGCCATGAGACTGCCACCACTATATTATGTCAGGGCGGGTTTGTGGACTTTCACTGCCAAGAAAGAAAATAATTTATCAGGTACGCATAAACTGTGTTTTCTTTCTAATGGCTGTGGAGTCCATGAAAATTTAGGGAAGGAAGTCCTAATACTAGACACCAACACTTGAAGAACCCTTCTCACAAAAGATGCCACTGTCTAGACAAAAACGTAAAATCTGTAAATTTTTGTGGAAGTATGCAATAAGGACCAAGTTGCAGCCTTGCATATCTGATCAACTGAAGCCTCATTCTTGAAAGGCGGGAAGAAGACACTGCACATTTAGAATGTGCCGTAATTCATGACGGAGGCTGCTGGTCCACTTCTAAATATTCCATGTTAATCAAACGTCTGAGCCAGAAGGATAGAGTAACAGCATGCCAGAATGCAGGACAAATAAGGAAGATGATAGACAAAAATCCTTGGTAGCATGAAGATTGAACTTTAAAGCTCTAACCATGTCCAAATTATGTAACAACCTCTCCTTAGAGGAAGAAGGATCAGGACAAAATGACGGAACAACAATTTCTTGATTAATATTATGAGTTGAGACAACCTTCTGTAAAAACCCTATTTGGTCAGCAGAATAGCCTTATCCGCATGAAACAATTCAGAAACTCTACAAGGAGAAGAAATAGCTAACAGAATTAAAATCTTCAAGTTAGGGGTTTAATATCAATATAATGCATATGCTCAAACGGAGTCTGTTGAAGAACTCTAAGAACAAGATTAAGGCTCCATGGAGGAGCAAAAGTCTTGTAAACAGGTCTAATTCTAGCAAGTGCTGGAACAAATGACTGAACATCTGGCAAACGAGCCAACTTCTTATGTAACAAAACAGAAAGTGCAGAAATCTGACCCTTAAGAGAACTGTCCGACATGGCTTTCTCTAAACCATCCTGAAGAATATGCAGAGTCTTCACCTTATGCCAAGGGAACCCCTGATTCAAACCCCAAGACAGAAAAGTTCTCCACAGTTTGTGGTAAGAACGTCTGATTACAGACTCTCTAGCGTGGACCAAAGTATCAATAACTGTATCAGATAATCCTCTCTGGGACAAGACTATGCGTTCAATCAGCCTCAGAGAATCTAGATTTTGAAAAATGGACCCTGTGCCAGAAGGTCCAGCCTGTGAGGTAGCCGCCATAGAGGAGCAGATGATATTCTCACAAGATCTGCATACAAAGTCATGCTACGCAGGAGCTACCAGGATTGCTGGAATTCGCTCCTGTTTGATTTGAGCTATTACTCGAGGGAGTAGCACATTTAGAGGAAAAAGATACACTAGATTGAAGTTCCACTGAACTGCTAAAGCATCCACACAACTCCCCCTGCAGATATCTCGATCCATCTCTTGGCAGTTTGGCATTGAGATGGGAAGCCATCAGATGTATCTCCGGGCACCCCCACCTGCGAGTGATCTTGCACAACACCTCCTGGTTTAGTGACCATTCCCCGGAGTGAAGAGTCTGTCTGCTCGTAAAATCCTCTTCCCAATTGTTTACGCCTGGAATGTGGATAGACGATATTTGGCATTGATATGTTGCTGCCCATTGAAGGATACAAGACACCTCTCGCATTGCTAGAGAACTGCGAGTTCCGCCCTGGTAATTAACCTAGGCCACTGTAGTGATGTTGTAAAATGTACTTTTAATTTAAAAAAAAAAAAAAAAATATATATACAGTTGTGCTCATAAGTTTACATACCATGGCAGAATTTATGACCTCTTGGCCATTTTTCAGAGAATATGAATGATAACACTAAAACTTTTCTTTCACTCATGGTTAGTGTTTGGCTGAAGCCATTTATTATCAATCAACTGTGTTTACACTTTTTAAATCATAATGACAACATAAACTACCCAAATGACCCTGATCAAAAGTTTACATACCCTGGTGATTTTGGCCTGATAACATGCACACAAGTTGACACAAAGGGGTTTGAATGGCTATTAAAGGTAACCATCCTCACCTGTGATCTGTTTGCTTGTAATTAGTGTGTGTATAAAAGGTCAATGAGTTTCTGGACTCCTGACAGACCCTTGCATCTTTCATCCAGCGCTGCACTGACGTTTCTGGAGTCATGGGGAAAGAAAAAGAATTGTCAAAGGATCTGTGGGAAAAAGGTAGTTGAACTGTATAAAACAGGAAAGGGATATAAAAAGATATCCAAGGAATTGAGAATGCAAATCAGCAGTGAGAATGCAAATCAGTTGTGTTCAAACTCTAATCAAGAAGTGGAAAATGAGGCGTTCTGTTTGATAACATACTGCATTCATCTTGCCATTAATTCTGACCATATTTCCTGTGCCTTTGTAGCTCACACATCCCCAAAACATCACTGATCCACCTCCGTGTTTCACAGTAGGAACGGTGTACCTTTCATCATAGGCCTTGTTGACTCCTCTCCAAATATAGCGTTTATGGTTGTGGCCAAAAAGCTTAATTTTGGTCTCATCACTCCAAATGACTTTGTGCCAGAAGGTTTGAGGCTTGTCTCTGTGCTGTTTGGCGTATTGTAAGCGGGATACTTTATGGCATTTGCATAGTAATGGCTTTCTTCTGGCAACTCGACCATGCAGCTCATCTTTCTTCAAGTGCCGCCTTATTGTGCATCTTGAAACAGCCACACCACATGTCCTGTATTTCACCTGAAGTTATTTGTGGATTTGTCTTTGCATCCCGAACAATTTTCCTGGCAGTTGTGGCTGAAATTTTAGTTGGTCTACCTGACCATGGTTTGGTTTCAACAGAACCCCTCATTTTCCACTTCATTATTAGAGTTTGAACACTGCTGATTTGCATTCTCAATTCCTTGGATATCTTTTTATATACCTTTCCTGTTTGATACAGTTCAACAACCTTTTCCCGCAGATCCTTTGACAATTCTATTGCTTTCCCCATGACTCAGAATCCAGAATCATCAGTGCAGCACTGGATGAAAGATGCAAGGGTCTGTCAGGAGTCCAGAAACTCATTGACCTTTTATACACACACACTGATTACAAGAAAACAGATCACAGGTGAGGATGGTTACCTTTAATAGCCATTCAAACCCCTTTGTGTCAACTTGTGTGCATGTTATCAGGCCAAAATCACCCGGGTATGTAAACTTTTGATCAGGGCCATTTGGGTAGTTTCTGTTGTCATTATGATTTAAAAAGGGTAAACACAGTTGATTGATAATAAATGGCTTCAGCCAAACACTAACCACGAGTGAAAGAAAAGTTTTTGTGTTATCATTCCTATTCTCTGAAAAATGGAAATCATAAATTCTGCCAAGGTATGTACACTTATGAGCACAACTGTATACAGTGGATATAAAAAGTCTACACACCCCTGTTAAAATGTCAGGTTTCTGTTTGAAAAACAAACTGAAATCTTTTAGGTAAAGAGAAATAAAAAACTAAAATAATATGGTTGCATAAGTCTGAACACCCTTAAACTAATACTTTATTGAAGCACCTTTTGATTTTATTACAGCACTCAGTCTTTTTGGGTATGAGTTTTTCAGCATGGCACATCTTGACTTGGCAAGATATGCCCACTCTTCTTTGCAAAAACACTTTAAATCTGTCAGAATGCGAGGGCATCTCCTGTGCACAGCCCTCTTCAGATCACCCCACAGATTTTGAATTGGATTCAGGTCTGGGCTCTGGCTGGGCCATCCTAAAACTTTAATCTTCTTCTGGTGAAGCCATTCCTTTGTTGATTTGGATGTATGCTTTGGGTCGTTGTCATGCTGAAAGATGAAGTTCCTCTTCATGTTCAGCTTTCTAGCAGAAGCCTGAAGGTTTTGTGCCAATATTGTCTGGTATTTGGAACTGTTCATTATTCCCTCTACCTTGACTAAGGCCCCAGTTCCAGCTGAAGAAAAACAGCCCCAAAGCATGATGCTGACACCACCATGCTTCACTGTGGGTATGGTGTTCTTGTGGTGATATGAAGTGTTGTTTTTGCGCCAAACATATCTTTTGCAATTATGGCCAAAAAGTTCAACTTTGGTTTCATCAGACCAGAACACCTTTTGCAACATGCTTTTGGGAAACTTCAGATGTGTTTTTGCAAAATTTAGCCAGGCTTGGATGATTTTTTTTTTGTAAAAAAAGGCTTCTGTCTTGCCACTCTACCCCATAACCCAGACATATGAAGAATACAGGAGATTGTTGTCACATGTACTACACAGCCATTACTTGCCAGATATTCCTGCAGCTCCTTTAATGTTGCTGTAGGCCTCTTGGCAGCCTCCCAGACCAGTTTTCTTCTTGTCTTTTCATCAATTTTGGAGAGACATCAAGTTCTTGGTAATGTCACTGTTGCACCATATTTTCTTCACTTGATGATGACTGTCTTCAGTTTGTTCCATGGTATATCTAATGCCTTGGAAATTCTTTTGTACCCTTCTCCTGACTGTTACCTTTTAACAATGAGATCCCTCTGATGCTTTAGAAGCTCTCTGCGGACCATGGCTTTTGCTGTAGGATGCGACTAACAAAATGTCAGGAAAGACCTACTAGAACAGCTGAACTTTATTTGGGGTTAATCAGAGGCACTTTAAATGATGATAGGTGTGTACTGACTCCTATTTAACATGATTTTGAATGTGATTGCTTAATTCTGAACACAGCTACATCCCCAGTTATAAAAGGGTGTTCACACTTATGCAACCATACAGTTTATAGGTCACATTAAAGGTGGAAAAAGTTCTGAAATGATTTATCTTTGTCTCATTTTTTTAAATCACAGAAAACTGACATTTTAACAGGGGTGTGTAGACTTTTTATATCCACTGTATATATATATATATATATATATATATATATATATATATATATATATATATATATATATATACACATACAGTATACACAAACACACACATGTACAGTATCCTACAAAAGTGAGTACACCCCTCACATTTTTGTAAATATTTTATTATATCTTTTTCATGTGACAACACTTAAGAAATTACACTTTGCTACAATGTAAAGTAGTGAGTGTACAGCCTGTATAACAGTGTAAATATGCTGTCCCCTCAAAAACATAATTTATGTAAGAATTTACCTGATAAATTCATTTCTTTCATATTGGCAAGAGTCCATGAGCTAGTGACGTATGGGATATACAATCCTACCAGGAAGGGCAATGTTTCCCAAACCTCAAAATGCCTATAAATACACCCCTCACGACACCCACAATTCAGTTTAACGAATAGCCAAGTAGTGGGGTGATAAAGAAAGGAGTAAAAAGCATCAACAAAGGAATTTGGAAATAATTGTGCTTTATACAAAAAATCATAACCACCATAAAAAGGGTGGGCCTCATGGACTCTTGCCAATATGAAATAAATGAATTTACCAGGTAAATTCTTACATAAATTATGTTTTCTTTCATGTAATTGGCAAGACTCCATGAGCTAGTGACATATGGGATATCAATACCCAAGATGTGGAACTCCACGCAAGAGTCACTAGAGAGGGAGGGAAAAAATAAAAAACAGCCATTTTCCACTGAAAAAATAATCCACAACCCAAATTATAAGTTTATTCTTTAATGACAAGAAAAACTTAAAACATCAGCAGAAGAATCAAACTGAAACAGCTGCCTGAAGAACTTTTGTACCAAAGACTGCTTCTGAAAAAGCAAATACATTAAAACGGTAGAATTTAGTAAATGTATGCAAAGAGGACCAAGTTGCCGCTTTGCAAATCTGATCAACTGAAGCTTCATTCTTAAAAGCCCACGAAGTGGAGACTGATCTAGTAGAATGAGCTGTAATTCTCTGAGGCGGGGTCTGACCCGACTCCAAATAAGCTTGAAGAATCAAAAGCTTTAACCAAGAAGCCAAAGAAATAGCAGAAGCCTTCTGACCTTTCCTAGGACCAGAAAATATAACACATAGACTAGAAGTCTTCCTGAAATCTTTAGTAGCTTCAACATAATATTTCAAAGCTCTCACCACATCCAAAGAATGTAAGGATCTCTCCAAAGAATTCTTAGGATTAGGACACAAGGAAGGGACAACCATTTCTCTACTAATGTTGTTAGAATTCACAATCTTAGGTAAAAATGTAAATGAAGTCTGCAAAACCGCCTTATCCTAATGAAAAATCAGAAAAGGATATTCACAAGAAAGAGCAGATAGCTCAGAAACTCTTCTAGCAGAAAAGATAGCCAAAAGGAACAACACTTTCCAAGAAAGAAGTTTAATGTCTAAAGAATGCATAGGCTCAAATGGAGGAGCCTGTAATGCCTTCAAAACCAAATTAAGACTCCAAGGAGGAGAAATTGATTTAATGACAGGCTTAAAACGAACTAAAG
This sequence comes from Bombina bombina, assembly GCF_027579735.1. Classification (NCBI taxonomy): domain Eukaryota; kingdom Metazoa; phylum Chordata; class Amphibia; order Anura; family Bombinatoridae; genus Bombina; species Bombina bombina. The sequence continues at coordinate 1,091,573,379 of NC_069502.1, forward strand.
CCTGTACAAAGCAGTGAATATCAGGAAGTTTAGCAATCTTTCTGTGAAATAAAACAGAAAGAGCAGAGATTTGTCCCTTCAAAGAACTTGCAGACAAACCCTTATGAAAAACCATCCTGAAAAAACTGTAAAATTCTAGGAATTTTAAAAGAATGCCAAGAGAATTTATGAGAAGAACACCATGAAATGTAGGTCTTCCAAACTCGATAATAAATCTTCCTAGAGACAGATTTACGAGCTTGTAACATAGTATTAATCACTGAGTCAGAGAAACCTCTATGACTTAGCACAAAGCGTTCAATTTCCTTACCTTCAAATTTAATGATTTGAGATCCTGATGGAAAAATGGACCTTGAGACAGTAGGTCCGGCTTTAACGGAAGTGGCCAAGGTTGGCAACTGGACATCCGAACAAGATCCGCATACCAAAACCTGTGTGGTCATGCTGGAGCCACCAGCAACACAAACGATTGTTCCATGATGATTTTGGAGATCAGATCTTGGAAGAAGAACTAGAGGCGGGAAAATGTAAGCAAGATGATAACACCAAGGAAGTGTCAGCGCATCCACTGCTTCCGCCTGAACATCCCTGGAGCTGGACAGGTATCTGGGAAGTTTCTTGTTTAGATGAGAGGCCATCAGATCTATCTCTGGAAGACCCCACATCTGAACAATCTGAGAAATTACATCTGGATGGAGGGACAACTCACCTGGATGTAAAGTCTGACGGCTGAGATAATCCGCCTCCCAATTGTCTACACCTGGGATATGCACCGCAGAGATTAGACAGGAGCTGGATTCCGCCCAAGTAAGTATCCGAGATACTTCTTTCATAGCTTGGGGACTGTGAGTCCCACCCTGATGATTGACATATGCCACAGTTGCGATATTGTCTGTCTGAAAGCAAATGAACGGTTCTCTCTTCAACAGAGGCCAAAACTGAAGAGCTCTGAGAATTGCACGGAGTTCTAAAATATTGATGGGTAATCTTGCCTCTTGAGATTTCCAAACCCCTTGCGCTGTCAGAGATCCCCAAACAGCTCCCCAACCTGAAAGACTTGCATCTGTAGTGATCACAGTCCAGGTTGGCCGAACAAAGGAAGCCCCTTGAACTAAACGCTGGTGATTTAACCACCACGTCAGAGAGTGTCGAACATTGGGATTTAAGGATATTAATTGTGATATCTTTGTATAATCCCTGCACCATTGATTCAGCATACAAAGCTGGAGAGGTCTCATGTGAAAACGAGCAAAAGGAATCGCGTCCGATGCTGCAGTCATGAGGCCTAAAACTTCCATGCACATAGCCACTGAAGGGAATGACTGAGACTGAAGGTGCCGACAGACTGCAACCAATTTCAAACGTCTCTTGTCTGTTAGAGACAGAGTCATGGACACTGAATGTATCTGGAAACCTAAAAAGGTGACCTTTGTCTGAGGAAACAAGAAACGTTTTGGTAAATTGATCCTCCAACCCTGTCTTTGAAGAAACAGCACTAGTTGATTCATGTGAGATTCTGCAGAACGTCAAGACTGAGCTAGTACCAAGATATCGTCCAAATAAGGAAACACCGCAATACCCTGCTCTCTGATTACAGAGACTAGGGCACCTAGAACCTTTGAAAAGATTCTTGGAGCTGTTGCTAGGCCAAATGGAAGAGCAACAAATTGGTAATGCTTGTCTAGAAAAGAGAATCTCAGGAACTGATAATGTTCTGGATGAATCAGAATATGAAGGTATGCATCCTGCGTCTATTGTAGACATATAATGTCCTTGCTGAACAAAAGGCAGAATAGTTCTTATAGTCACCATCTTGAAAGTTGGTACTCTTACATAACGATTCAAAATTTTCAGATCCAGAACTGGTCTGAATGAATTTTCCTTCTTTTGGATAATTAATAGATTTGAATAAAACCCCAGACCTTGTTCCTGAAAAGGAACTGGCATGATTACCCCTGAAGACTCCAGGTCTGAAACACACTTCAGGAAAGCCTGAGCTTTTACTGGATTTGCTGGGATACGTGAGAGAAAAAATCTTCTCACAGGAGGTCTTACTATGAATCATATTTGATACCCTTGAGAGACAATGCTCTGAATCCATTGATTTTGGACAGAATTTATCCAAATATCCTTGAAAAACCCTAATCTGCCCCCTACCAGCTGAGCTGGAATGAGGGCCGCACCTTCATGCGGACTTAGGGGCTGACTTTGGTTTTTTAAAAGGCTTGGATTTATTCCAATTTGAGGAAGGCTTCCAATTGGAAACAGATTCTTTGGGGGAAGGATTAGATTTTTGTTCCTTATTTTGACAAAAGGAACGAAAACAGTTAGAAGCCTTAGATTTTCCATTAGGTTTTTTATCCTGAGGCAGAAAAACTCCCTTTCCCCCAGTAACAGTTGAAACAATAGAATCCAACTGAGAACCAAATAAATTATTACCTTGGAAAGAAAGAGATAATAATCTAGACTTAGATGTCAGATCAGCATTCCAAGATTTAAGCCACAAAGCTCTTCTAGCTAAAATAGCTAAAGACATGGATCTAACATCAATTTTGATAATATAAAAAACAGCATCACAAATAAAATGATTAGCATGTTGCAGTAAACAAACAAAACTAGATATGTCAGAATCCAATTCTTGTTGCGCTAAATTCTCGAACCAAAAAGTTGATGCAGCCGCAACATCAGCCAAAGAAATTGCAGGCCTAAGAAGATGACCTGAATATAAATAGGCTTTCCTTAGATAAGATTCAAGTTTCATATCTAAAGGATCTTTAAAAGAAGTACTATCTTCCATAGGAATAGTGGTACGTTTAGCAAGAGTAGAAATAGCCCCATCAACTTTGGGGATCTTTTCCCAAAACTCTATAGAAATTGCTGGTAAAGGATATAATTTTTTAAACCTTGAAGAAGGAATAAAAGGAGTACCTGGCTTATTCCATTCTTTAGAAATCATATCAGAAATAGCATCAGGAATAGGAAAAACCTCTGGAGTAACCACAGGAGGTTTAAAAACAGCATTTAAACGTTTATTAGTCTTAACGTCAAGAGGACTGGCTTCCTCACTATCCAAAGAAATTAACACTTCTTTTAACAAAGAACAAATATACTCTATTTTAAATAAATAAGTAGATTTGTCAGTGTCAATATCTGAGGAAGGATCTTCTGAATCAAATAGATCCTCATCAGAGGAGGATAAATCATTATGTTGTCGGTCATTTGAAATTTCATCAACTTTATGAGAAGTTTTAAAAGACCTTTTACGTTTATTAGAAGGCGGAAATGCAGACAAAGCCTTCTGAATAGAATCAGTAACAAATTCTTTAAAATTCATAGGTATATCATGTACATTAGAAGTTGAATGAACTGCAACCGGCAATGTACTATTACTGATGGACACATTATCTGCATGTAAAAGTTTATCATGACAACTATTACAAATGACATTCGGAGATATAATTTCCACAATCTTACAACAAATGCTCTTAGCTTTGGTAGAACCGATGTCAGGCAGCAAAGTTCCAACAGATACTTCTGAGACAGGATCAGATTGAGACATCTTGCAAAATGTAAAAGAAAAAACATATAAAGAAAAATTATCAATTTCCTTATATAACAGTTTCAGGAATGGGAGAAAAATGCAAATAGCATAGCCCTCTGACATAGAAAAGGCAAGAGGCAAATAGCAATGGGGTATTAAATAAATGAAAATTTTTGGCGCCAAGTATGACGCACAACGTGACTGAAATTTTTTTTGCGCAAACAACATCCGGAAATGACACACTCGCGTCACTAACGATGCAACCCTGTGTAAGGATTCAGCGTCAACTACGACGCCGGAAATGACGAACTTGGCGTCAACAGACGTTCTTTCGCGCCAAAAAATTCTCGCGCCAAGAATGACGCAATAAAGTCTAGCATTTGGCGCACCTGCGGGCCTAATACTGCCCGCAATTTGCAAGAAAAAAGTACTCAATTTGAAAAAAGACTAAACCCCAGGTAGGAAAATATTTCTTAAAATGTTTATTTTCCCCAAATATGAAACTGACAGTCTGCACAAGAAAATACATGAACCTGACTCATGGCAAATATAAGTACAATACATATATTTAGAACTTTATATAAATGCATAAAGTGCCAAACCATAGCTGAGGTGTCTTAAGTAATAAAAAACATACTTACCAAAAAGACACCCATCCACATATAGCAGATAGCCAAACCAGTACTGAAACAGATCTCCCGTGAGGAAAACCATTGCATTCAATAGGTGATACTCCCTTCACATCCCTCTGACATTCGCTGTACTCTGAGAGGAATCGGGCTTCAAAATGCTGAGAAGCGCATGTCAACGTAGAAATCTTAGCACAAACTTACTTCACCACCTCCATAGGAGGCAACATTTGTAAAACTGAATTGTGGGTGTGGTGAGGGGTGTATTTATAGGCATTTTGAGGTTTGGGAAACTTAGCCCCTCCTGGTAGGATTGTATATCCAATATGTCATTAGCTCATGGACTCTTGCCAATTACATGAAAGAAATAACTCAACACACAGCCATTAATGTCTAAACCGTTGGCAACAAAAGTGAGTACATCCCTAAGTGGAAATGTCCAAATTGGGCCCAAAGTGTCAATATTGTGTGTGGCCACCATTATTTTCCAGCACTACCTTAACCCTCTTGGGCATGGAGTTCACCAGAGCTTCACAGGTTGCCACTGAAGTCCTCTTCCACTCCTGAGGGTAAAGGTGATGGACTGGCCAAGCATGTCTCCAGAGCTAAACCCTATTGAGCATCTGTGGGGCATCCTCAAACGGAAGGTGGGGGAGCGCAAGGTCTCAAACATCCACCAGCATTCATGGTTCCCTCAATGAACTGTAGCTCCCAAGTGCCGGCAGCACTCATGCAGGCCCAGGCCATGACACTCCCACCACCATGCTTGACTGTAGGCAAGACATACTTGTCTTTGTACTCCTCACCTGGTTGCCACCACACATGCTTGATACCATCTGAACCAAATAAGTTTACCTTGGTCTCATCGGACCACAGGACATGGTTCCAGTAATCCATGTCCTTAGTCTGCTTGTCTTCAGCAAACTGTTTGCAGGCTTTCTTGTGCATCATCTTTAGAAGAGGCTTCCTTCTGGGACAACAGCCATGCAGACCAATTTGATGCAGTGTGCTGGGTATGGTCTGAGCACTGACAGGCTGACCCCCCACCCCTTCAACCTCTGCAGCAATGCTGGCAGCACTCATACGTATATTTCCCAAAGACAACCTCTGGATATAACGCTGAGCTTCTTTGCTCGACCATGACGAGGCCTGTTCTAAGTGGAACCTGTCCTGTGAAACCGCTGTATAGTCGCAATCTTTTTATAGCCTAGGCCATCTTTATGTAGAGCAACAATTCTTTTTTTCAGATCCTCAGAGAGTCCTTTGCCATGAGGTGCCATGCTGAACTTCCAGTGACCAGTATGAGAGAGTGTGAGAGCGATAACACCAAATTTAACACACCTGCTCCCCATTCTCACCTGAGACCTTGTAACACTAACGAGTCACATGACACCGGGGAGGGAAAATGGCTAATTGGGTCCAATTTGGACATTTCCACTTAGGGGTGTACTCACTTTTGTTACCAACAGTTTAGATATTAATGGCTGTGTGTTGAGTTATTTTGAGGGGACAACAAATTTACACTGTTATACAGGTTGTACACTCACTACTTTACATTGTACGAAAGTCTCATTTCTTCAGTGTTGTCACATAAAAAGATATAATAAAATATTTACAAAGAGTTAAAAATGAAAAAGTTAAAAATTGCCTAACCTCTCGCACAACTATTTTTCATATACATTTATTTTGCGCATTGTATATCTGAACACTAGAAAACATGGAAAATATTCCCTTTTCACTATGGGCAGTCTCTGAATTGGATCGCTTGAGGCCATCACTAGATGATTTGTTTTCAAAGAAATCATGGAAAATTACCATTTCTGATGTCTTCCAAAAAATGTAAACTTTATTAATAAAAGAATATAAAGCATAGTGGGACATTAATCTAATGTAGAAATACATCTCACTAAACATGATCCCAAGGGGGCTCAGGGTTTATAAGTTTTCAACTTTCCCAATAATGGATCCGGATTTCATTAGGGACTGGAACTCTATTATTATTATTATTATCGGTTATTTGTAGAGCGCCAACAGATTCCGCAGCGCTCTACAAATAACCCATAATAATAATAATAGCCTTACTGAATGCTCAGTAAGGCTGGTGCTTATGTTGGTTGCTCACAAAAAAAAAATACTTAGAGCAATTGAGGTTAGATATAACTGAGCTACAGAAGGATATTAAACTTTACATCAATCATAAAGATTATAAGAGGCTGGATGAGATATTGAGTGAATTTGTTACTGCCGTAAAAGGGGACATTGACATATTGAAGTTCAGAAAGTTTGATTGGGACCAAATAAGACTATAAAAATAACAGTGTATATATATATATATATATATATATATATATATATATATATATATATATATATATATATATATATATATATATATATATATATATAGCACGTCTCTTTTTCCCTTTCTGATACAGATTTCTCTTCCACTGATGAGGAAGAAAGAGCTTCTACCATACTCAATCAGGCACCCGAAGAATTGCAATTGTCCGTAGAGAATTTGGAAATAGGTCAGTCAGCAGGTATTAGAAAGACCTATGAACCAACAAGTGAATTGTTAACATCTGTAAATGCATTAACCTAAGAGGTTCATATTGAGCATCAGTCAAAGCAAGTAGTTGAGGATGCAGTGGTCAGGAAAAAGATTCCAGGTATGTTTAGACAAAATACAGCAGCAGCCCAATGTAAAGAACATGGGGATCAGGTTTTTCAGCAAAACACACAAAAAGAGGTAATAGGCATAGAAAAAATAAAAAGAAGGGGGAAACACACAAGAACTCAAATTATACGGTCTGAGAGTGACCAGACAGAAGAACAAATACAAATTCTTGTAATAATTAATTTAACAAGTGAACGCTTCAGTGCAGCAGAAATTGAGGTTTTTAACTTGAGGCTGAGTTTTGTTCCAAGTCATAGCTTTAAATTATTTGACACTTTTATAGAACTTAATTGTTTTGTGAGAAAATTAACTCTTAAAAAATCAGTCAGAGGTGCAAGTTGAAAAAACAAATTGTATTTCTCCCTTATGTGTAGGAACACGTGATGTGGCTTTTGATGATGCTAAGGATTATACGTCCCTTTTAGAATTGGAAATGGAGAAATATAAAAACAGCTTTGGCTTGATAAAGGGCAGTGTGGGGTTTAAACCTCCTTCAATTTTCTATCCAACAAAAGTTAGGGGTGGCGTCCTGGAAACTTTCCATAAATGTGTGGAGGAGGAACTTAGAAGTTTACACTGCCTTTTACCCACCCAAGACTATCACTTGGTTTACAGGCAGGCTGATAAGGGATGAAACATAGTGATAATGCTTAAAGAGGAGTACATTAAAGAAGCACTTAGACAACTTAGAGATATGGATGTTTATTATCAGTTAGCAGCCAACCCCACTAAAGAATTCCAGAGGCTTGTGTAACATTTATTGGACGATGGTAGGGAGGAGGGTTTCATTGATGAGGCCACTTTTGATTTCTTATTTGTCTTAGATCCGGTAACACCAATATTCCACCATTTGCCAAAGGTACACAAGTCTCTAGAAAATATCAAGGGGAGACCCATAGTCTCAGGAATTGGGTCCTTATTTGAAAAGCTTTCAACATGGGTTGATTCCTTTTTACAACCTCTCTTTAAACTGGTGCCTAGTTATTTACGGGACACCAAGCACCTGTTAAGACTCTTAGAGGAAGAGGTCTGGCAAGACAATTTTGTGTGGGTTACTGCAGATAGGGTTATACTCTGTGATCCGCCATGACAAAGGAATTAAAGCTATTAGTTTTTTTTTTATAAGTTTACCAATTGTAAGGGTCCTTTTAAGAATTACATTATTTGTGTGATTGCCTTTTTGCTTGACCACAACTAATTCCTGTTTGACAGTAATTACTATCTCCAGAGGCATGGGACAGCCATGGGTGCCAAGTTTGCCCCCTCTTACGCCAACCTTTTTATGGTCTTTGGAGATGGTAATCCATATATTGACAAAATTAAATTTTACCGCAGATATACTGATGATTTGCTTTTCATATGGAGTGGTATAGTCTCTGAAGTAGCTGAATTTGTTGAATATTTAAACCTGAAAGATGTAGCTTTACAGTTTACTTACTCGTCAGCTCTCAAAGAATTTCCATATCTGTACCTAATATTGAAGGGCAATGACAAGTGTTAGAATATAGCAAGTGAGCAGTTTTGTAAGCCTCTTCAGTCTAATACTATTCTTCATGCAAGAAGTGCCCATCCTAAACATACAGGATTTGGCCTTATAAAAGGAGGGTATATTAGATTGAAGCGTAATTACTCAGATGGGGACCTTTTTGATAAAGAAAGTATGAGACTTAAAGACAGGTTCTTAGCATGTGGCTATAGGTAGGATACAATAGACAGGGCTATTAATGAGGTCAAACTCTTGAATAGAAAGAATCTCTTATGTGACTCTAGAGCACCGAGAAGACATAATAAAGATTAGTTAACTTTCATTATTACCTTCAGTAGACAACATGGACATCTTAAGAGGAGACAATGACCTTCATGATCTGCTCAAAAAGGGCTGCTGCTTTGTACCAAAACATAACCGTACTTTGGGCAATTACTTCTCACCCAGTATGGTAAATACCAAAAGTAAAAATTCTGGTACATGGTTAAAATGTTAGGGTCACTACAAGTGTGGCTCAACCAATTGCAAAGTCTGCGGTCACGCATTGGTGTCAAAGCAGTTTTGATCACAGGTCACATACAAAGTATCTGATATTTCCAGCCGTACCAATTGCAGAACAGACTATGTGATTTATCTGATTAACTGTATGGATTGCAGGATGCAGTATGATGGTATGACCACCAGGTGTGTGTGTGTGAATCAGAGAGCATTTGAATGATATTGCCACCTCTACACATTGTTCAGCTTTAGCGACACACTTTATAGACAAACATGATTGTGAGGCGGCATCATTCAAATGGCTTATGATAGATAAAATCAGGGCACCACTGAGGGGAGGTAATATTGATATCCTTTTATCTAGAAAAGAAAGCGTTCTAGATTTTTACACTACAGACTAGGTTACCACTACGTTTCAATACCGAGGCAGATATCATGAATGTGTGGAAATAACAACAAATGTCACTTACTGATCAGTGACTCTTATAGATGGGAAGCATAGACAAACTATCTTTTTAACTTATATGGGTTCAACAAATAATTAGACATTCTTATTATGTCATGTTTCTGGTTTATTATGTCATGTTTATCATTACAAACTTTGTGAGGTTTTTTTTTTATAAATATCTAGATTATATTGTCCTTGCATGCAGTTTTGCCCTTCACTAAGTAGATGGATTTTAAACATGGCTATAAGACATTGTAGGAGTACATCTATTAAGCAATTATGAATATTATGTAGAAATTAGATAGACTATATGTGTTTAATCATTTGAACAACCTAGTTGTGATTTTCATATAACAATGTGAGGAGGCAATGACACGTAAATGGTTAAGTTAGTCCCAGCTTCATATTATCTAGTGATTATCTTTTCACCAATCAGAGTAACTGAACACCTTTAAAAGGATGCAGATGTGAAACCGAATACTAAGCTTCTGATGACGCCATAAGCCAAAATGCATCAAGCCATCTCTCTCACAAGTGTGATTTTATGCTGTTTTTAATCTCTGTTTAACTAAATAAAAAAAATTGCGCATATTACCTGAGCTCCGCTACTTTTTTTGTTCTGACAAGGCAGTAAACTGTGCCTTGGTGGTGAAGAGTTCCAGGTATGGAACAGAATTTAATACAGAATATTCTTAATGAAGAGGACTTTAGTGACCGTTTCCTAATATTTATAAATTCGCACCATATCCAGTTTTTGAAGGAGAGTATCTTACTCATTTTCTTAAGAAAGTGGATGACATAAAAATGACCTCACTTATCCTAAAGGCAGATACCAAGATAAATAACAATCACCTAGATTACAAGTTTTGCGCTATAGAGGGTGTGAAACGAACGCAACAAAAGTTGCATTATTTCACCCTCCATATCGCTGCCATTACGAGTTTTGAAAAAGCCGCCTTGTGCGTGCGATATGGTTGCGATGAGCTCCATACCGCACAAAATCCAAGCGCTGCTTTGACATGCTCGTGCACGCTTTCCCCATAGATATCAATGGGGAGAAAGTGTTAGAAAAAACACCTGCGATCATGGAATGAAAAAGCTCTGTAACGCAACCCCATGGATGTCTATGGGGGAAAAAAGTTACTTTTAAACCTAACACCCTATCATAAACCCCATGTCTAAACACCCCTAATCTGCTGCCCCCGACATCGCCGACACCTACATAAACTTATTAAGCCCTAATCTGCCACCCCCAACATCGCCGCCACTGAAATAAATCTATTAACCCCTAATCTGCCGCTCCCGATATCGCCGCCACTATAACGTTAACCCCTATTCCCTGCACCCCAACATCACCCACACTATAATAAAGATTTTAACCCGTATTCCGCTGCTCCCCAACATCGTCACCACTAAATAAAGTTATTAACCCCTAAACCTCTGGCCTCCCACATCACTGCCACTAACTAAAGCTATTAACCCCTAAACCGACAGCCCCCCACATCGCCAAAAACTAAATTAAACTATTAACCCCTAAACCTAACAACCCCCTAACTTTAAATTAAAATTACAAGTTTGAATAGCCTAAAGAATTTCCGTAGCTCTCCTCCTATTGGCTGATTTGAACAGCCAATAGGATTTCAGTAGCTCTCATCCTATTGGCTGATTTGAATTCCCAAAATCAAATCAGCCAATAGGAATGCAGGGGATGCCATTTTGAAAAGGCTCCTTTGCATTGAAGATTCAGTATACGGCGGCGATCATATGAAGAGGATGCTCCGTGCCGGATGTCTTCAGGATGGAGCTGCTCCGCGCCGCCAGGATGAAGATAGAAGACGCCGCCTGGATGGATGGAGACATCGCCGCCTGGATGAGGATGGATGTCCGGACCTCAAAAACTGTAAGTGGATCGTCGTTTGGGTGTTTTTTTTTTTTAGATTAGGGATTTAGGCATTCTTAAAAGAGCTAAATGCCCTTTTAACTGCAATGAAAAAGAGCTGAATACCCTTTTAAGGGCAATGCCCATACAAACGCCCTTTTCAGGGCAATGGGTAGCTTAAGTTTTTTTTAGAGTTAGGTTTTTTTATTTTGGGGGGTTGGTTGGGTGGTGGGTTTTACTGTTGGGGGGGTCTTTGTATTTTTTTTTTACAGGGAAAATAGCTGATTTCTTTAGGGCAATGCCCTACAAAAGGCCCTTTTAAGGGCTATTGGTAGTTTATTGTAGGCTAGGTTTTTTTTTTATTTTTTTTTGGGGGGGGGCTTTTTTATATTGATAGGGCTATTAGATTAGGTGTAATTGTTTTTATTTTGGATAATTTCATTTGTTATTTTTCATAATTTAGGGTTTGTTATTTTTTGTACTTTAGTATTTTTTAATTCATAGTTTAATTTATAGTTTTAGTATTTTTTTTTTAAATTTCCCAGGTAAGTTTTTATTTATTTTAAGATAGGGATCTTGTATTTTAATTTAAAGTTAGGGTTGTTAGGTTTAGGGGTTAATAGTTTAATTTAGTTTTTGGCAATGTGAGGGGCTGGCGGTTTAGGGGTTAATAGGTTTATTTAGTGGTAGTGATGTGGGAGGCCAGAGGTTTAGGGGTTAATAACTTTATTTAGTGGTGGGGTTTTTTTAGATTAGGGATTTGGGCATTCTTAAAAGAGCTAAATGCCCTTTTAACTGCAATGAAAAAGAGCTGAATGCCCTTTTCAGGGCAATGGGTAGCTTAAGTTTTTTTTTAGAGTTAGGTTTTTTTATTTTGGGCGGTTGGTTGGGTGGTGGGTTTTACTGTTGGGGGGGTCTTTGTATTTTTTTTTACAGGGAAAATAGCTGATTTCTTTAGGGCAATGCCCTACAAAAGGCCCTTTTAAGGGGCTATTGGTAGTTTATTGTAGGCTAGGGTTTTTTTTTATTTTGGGGGGGCTTTTTTATATTGATACGACTATTAGATTAGGTGTAATTGTTTTAATTTTGGATAATTTCATTTGTTATTTTTCATAATTTAGTGTTTGTTATTTTTTGTACTTTAGTATTTTTTAATTCATAGTTTAATTTATAGTTTTTTTTTTTTTTTAAATTTCCCAGGTAAGTTTTTATTTATTTTAAGATAGGGATCTTGTATTTTAATTTACAGTTAGGGTTGTTAAGTTTAGGGGTTAATAGTTTAATTTAGTTTTTGGCGATGTGAGGGGCTGGCGGTTTAGAGGTTAGTAGGTTTATTTAGTGGTAGTGATGTGGGAGGCCAGAGGTTTAGGGGTTAATAACTTTATTTAGTGGTGGCGATGTCAGGGAGCGGTGGAATATGGATTAATATCTTTATTATAGTGTGGGCGATGTTGGGGTGCGGGGGAATAGGGGTTAATAACTTTAGTATAGTAGCACCCAACGGTATTGGGTGTAACGCAAGCTTTTTAGCCTCACCGCAAAACTTGTTATGGCAGCGCTATGGAAATCCCATGTAAAAACGTCATTTTTCGAATGCGGGACTGCTGTTGCGTTACAGGCTAAAAGGATTGCGGTACAGTTATACCGACAAGACTCGTAATGGCTGCACAAAACTCGTAATCTAGGTGAATGCCTTTTCTTGGCAAAAATGGTGTGACGTAGATAGAGATAAAAAGAACAAGGGTATTTAAAAAAGATATGTCAGTGCTAGGTCCATCACAGGATTTTTTAAAGGCAAACTTTACATTGACAGCTATGTTTCTTACCAATGGCCATACATTATATTACTGAATGTGAAGGAGGTAAATACATTACAATGTGGTGTTCATAGGATAAGCAGATTAAAAGCATGTTTAAAGTACAATTTAAAAATTGTAATAAACAATGCTGTGCTACCTTATGTGTTGGTTTGGGGTTAATAATTAGAGTTTGTCAAGTGGAGTAAACTACCTTCCCTCCTACTTTTAAAGGATCTTTTATGGATTTCACCAGACCAGTGCTCTTCAGACTTTATTTCTAATGAGATAATACAGGTCTGTGCATCTAAATGGAGAAAACCGAGACACTGTCCGAGGGTGGTGCATCTTGGGCACTCTGTTAGGAGACATTTCTGTCTTGTTGGTTTGGAGAAACTGGTGACTTTCATAGATCAGACTCTTTAGTCTCTCATTCTGATGACCTTCCTTCGGGCTCCCTGCTTAAGAGGTACATTTTGAGTAATTCTATCTCATTCCTTTAATGAGATCCTGGAATTTTACTAGATCTGACCTTAGGAATCTGATGATTTGGGAGTCCAGGAGTTGAAGTGGATATAAGATTTATATACCTATGTCGGTTTATTACCAGTGGTTGATTGACTTCTTAGCATTTATTACATTAAAGGGAAAGTGTAGTCAAAATTAAACTTTCATGATTCAAATATGGTATTTAATTTTAAACAACTTTCCAATTTACTTTTATCATCAAATTTGCTTTGTTCTCTTGATATTATTTTTTTAAAGCTAAACCTAGGTAAGTTCATATGCTAATTTCTAAGCCAATGAAGGCCGCCACTTATCTCAGTGCATTTTGACAATTTTTCACAGCGCTAGTTAATGTGCGCAATATATTTAACATTGTGCTCACTCCCGTGGAGAAATGTATGAGTCAGCACCGACTGGCTAAAATGCAAATCTGTCAAAAGAACCGAAATAAGGGGGCAGACTTCAGAGGCTTAGATAGAAGGTAATCACAGAGGTAAAAACAGAATTTATGCTTACCTGATAAATTTCTTTCTCTTGCGATGTATCAAGTCCACGGATTCATCCATACTTGTGGGATATTCTCCTTCCTAACAGGAAGTGGCAAAGAGAGCACCCACAGTAGAGCTGTCTATATAGCTCCTCCCTTAGCTCCACCCCTCCAGTCATTCGACCGAAGGCTAGGAAGAAAAAGGAGAAACTATAAGGGTGCAGAGGTGACTGAAGTTTTTTAAATAAAAATATACTACCTGTCTTAAACAGACAGGGCGGGCCGTGGACTTGATACATCGCAAGAGAAAGAAATTTATCAGGTAAGCATAAATTCTGTTTTCTCTTGCTAGATGTATCGAGTCCACGGATTCATCCATACTTGTGGGATACCAATACCAAAGCTTTAGGACACGGATGAAGGGAGGGACAAGACAGGTACCTTAAACGGAAGGCACCACTGCTTGTAGAACCTTTCTCCCAAAAATAGCCTCCGAAGAAGCAAAAGTATCCAATTTGTAAAATTTGGAAAAAGTATGAAGCGAAGACCAAGTCGCTGGCTTACAAATCTGTTCAACAGAAGCCTCATTTTTAAAAGCCCATGTGGAAGCCACTGCTCTAGTAGAATGAGCAGTAATCCTTTCAGGAGGCTGCTGGCCAGCAGTCTCATAAGCCAAACGGATGATGCTTTTCAGCCAAAAAGAAAGAGAGGTAGCCGTAGCCTTTTGACCTCTCCGCTTACCAGAATAGACAACAAACAACAAAGATGTTTAACGAAAATCTTTAGTTGCTTGTAAGTAAAACTTTAAAGCACAAACCACATCAAGATTGTGCAACAGACGTTCCTTCTTGGAAGAAGGATTAGGACACAGAGAAGGAACAACAATTTCCTGATTGATATTCCTGTTAGTAACAACCTTAGGTAGGAACCCAGGCTTGGTACGCAAAACCACCTTATCCACATGGAACACAAGATAAGGTGAGTCACATTGTAATGCAGATAGTTCAGACACTCTTTGAGCTGAAGAGATAGCAACTAGAAACAGAACTTTCCAAGATAGAAGCTTAATATCTATGGAATGCATAGGTTCAAACGGAACCCCTTGAAGAACTTTAAGAACTAAATTCAAACTCCATGGTAGAGCAACAGGTTTAAACACAGGCTTGATTCTAACTAAAGCCTGACTAAACGCCTGAACGTCTGTAACATCAGCAAGACGTTTGTGTAAAAGAATAGACAAGGCAGATATCTGTCCCTTTAAGGAACTAGCTGATAATCCCTTCTCCAATCCGTCTAGGAGAAAAGACAATATCCTAGGAATCCTAATCTTACTCCATGAGTAACCCTTGGATTCACACCAATAAAGATATTTTCGCCATATCTTATGATAAATTTTCCTGGTGACAGGCTTTCTAGCCTGAATCAGGGTATCAATGACCGACTCAGAGAAACCACGCTTTGATAAAATCAGGCATTCAATCTTCAAGCAGTCAGACGCAGAGAAATTAGATTTGGATGCTTGAATGGACCTTGGATTAGAAGGTCCTGCCTCATCGGCAGAGTCCACGGTGGAACAGATGACATGTCCACCAGGTCTGCATACCAAGTCCTGCGTGGCCACGCAGGTGCTATCAAAATCACAGAAGCTCTCTCCTGCTTGATTCTGGCAACCAGACATGGAAGGAGAGGAAAACGTGGAAATACATAGGCCAGGTTGATGGACCAGGGTACTGCTAGAGCATCTATCAGTACTGCCTGGGGATCCCGGGACCTGGACCCGTAACAAGGAAGTTTGGCATTCTGACGGGACGCTATCAGATCCAATTCTGGTGTGCCCCATAGCTGAGTCAGCTGGGCAAATATCTGGATGGAGCTCCCACTCCCCCGGATGAAAAGTCTGGCGACTTAGGAAATCCGCCTCCCAGTTCCCTGGGATATGGATTGCTGAAAGATGGCAAGAGTGAGTCTCTGCCCATCTGATTATTTTGGTTACCTCCATCATCGCTAGAGAACTCCGTGTTCCTCCTTGATGATTGATATAAGCTACAGTCGTGATGTTGTCCGACTGAAATCTGATGATTTTGGCCGCAGCTAGCTGAGGCCACGCCTGAAGCGCATTGAATATCGCTCTCTGTTCTAGAATGTTTATCTGGAGGATAGATTCCTCCCGAGACCATAAGCCCTGTGCTTTCAGGGAGTTCCAGACTGCACCCCAGCCCAGCAGGCTGGCATCTGTTGTTACTATGAGCCACTCTGGCCTGCGGAAACACATTCCCTAAGACAGGTGGTCCTGAGACAACCACCAGAGAAGAGAATCTCTGGTCTCCTGATCCAGATGTATTAGAGGAGATAAATCTGCATAATCCCCATTCCACTGTTTGAGCATGAGTCTGATTACCTCCATACACTGAGCCACTGATGGCCGAGGAATGGAATGAAGAGCTCGGCAAGTGGTTAAGAGTTTTAATTTTCTGACCTCCGTCAGAAATATTTTCATTTCTACCGAGTCTATCAGAGTCCCTAAGAAGGAAACTCTTGTGAGAGGGAAGAGAGAACTCTTTTTTATGTTCACCTTCCACCCGTGAGATCTCAGAAAAGCCAACACGATGTCCGTGTGAGACTTGGTTAGTTGGAAAGTCGACGCCTGAATTAAGATGTCCACTAGATAAGGCGCTACTGCTATGCCCCGCGGTCTTAGAACCGCCAACAGGGACCCTAGCACCTTTGTGAAAATTCTGGGAGCCGTGGCCAACCCGAAGGGAAAGGCCACAAACTGGTAATGCCTGTCCAGAAAGGCGAATCTGAGGAACTGATGATGATCTCTGTGAATAGGGATGTGTAAATACGCATCCTTTAAGTCCACGGTAGTCATATATTGACCCTCCTGGATCAGAGGTAGAATAGTCCGAATAGTCTCCATCTTGAATGATGGTACTCTGAGGAACTTGTTTAGAATTTTGAGATCCAAGATTGGTCTGAAAGTTCCCTCTTTTTTGGGAACCACAAACAGGTTTGAATAAAACCCTAGCCCTTGCCCCACCTTTGGAACTGGGCGGATCACTCCCATGGTATGTAGGTCTTCTACACAGCGTAAGAACGCCTCTCTCTTTGTTTGGTTTGCAGACAATTGAGAAATGTGAAATCTCCCCCTTGGGGGGGGAGTCTTTGAAGTCCAGAAGATATCCCTGGGACACAATTTCTAAAGCCCAGGAATCGTGAACATCTCTTGCCCAAGCCTGAGCGAAGAGAGAGAGTCTGCCCTCTACTAGATCCGGTCCCGGATCGGGGGCTACCCCTTCATGCTGTCTTTGAGGCAGCTGCAGGCTTCTTTGCTTGTTTACCTTTGTTGCAAGCCTGGTTAGGTCTCCAGACTGATTTGGCTTTGGCAAAATTCCCCTCTTGCTTTGCAGCAGGGGAAGCTGAAGCGGGACCACCCTTGAAGTTCCGAAAGGAACGAAAATTATTTTGTTTGGTCCTCATTTTGTTTGTTTTATCCTGAGGGAGGGCATGGCCTTTCCCTCCAGTGATGTCTGAAATAATCTCTTTCAGTTCAGGCCCGAATAGGGTCTTTCCTTTGAAAGGGATGTTCAAAAGTTTAGATTTTGATGACAGATCAGCAGACCAGGACTTAAGCCATAACGCCCTGCGTGCTAAAATGGCAAAACCTGAATTATTTGCCGCTAATTTAGCCAGTTGAAAAAGCGGCATCTGTAATGAAAGAAAGGGCCTTAATTCTATCCATAATATCCTCTAATGGAGTCTCCATCTGAAGAGCCTCTTTTAGAGCCTCGAACCAGAAAGCAGCTGCAGTAGTTACAGGAACAATGCACGCAATAGGTTGGAGAAGAAAACCTTGATGAACAAAAATTTTCTTTAGGAGACCCTCTAATTTTTTATCCATAGGATCTTTGAAAGCATAACTGTCTTCGATAGGTATAGTTGTACGCTTAGCGAGAGTAGAAATAGCTCCCTCCACCTTAGGAACCGTCTGCCACGAGTCCCGCATGGTGTCAGATATGGGAAACATTTTCTTAAAAACAGGAGGGGGAGCGAACAGTATACCTGGTCTATCCCACTCCTTAGTAACAATATTCACAATCCTCTTAGGGACTGGAAAAACATCAGTGTAAACAGGAACCTCTAAGTATTTGTCCATTTTACACAATTTCTCTGGAACCACTATAGGGTCACAATCATCTAGAGTCGCTAATACCTCCCTGAGCAATAAGCGGAGGTGTTCAAGCTTAAATTTAAAGGCCGTCATATCAGAATCTGTCTGAGGGAGCGTCTTTCCTGAATCAGAAATATCTCCCTCAGATAACAAATCCCTTACCCCTACTTCCGAACATTGTGAGGGTATATCGGATACGGCTACTAAAGCGTCAGACGGCTCAGCATTTGTTCTTAATCCAGAGCTGTCGCGCTTTCCTTGTAAACCAGGCAGTTTAGATAAAACCTCTGTGAGGGTTGTATTCATAACTGTGGCCATGTCTTGTAAAGTAAATGAATTCGACGCACTAGAGGTACTTGGCGTCACTTGTGCGGGCGTTACTGGTTGTGACACTTGGGGAGAGCTAGATGGCAAACCCTCATTTCCTTCTGTCTGAGAATCATCTATAGCTATATTTTTAATTGCTAAAATATGCTCTTTATAATTTATAGACATATCAGTGCAAGTGGGACACATTCTAAGAGGGGGTTCCACAATGGCTTCTAAACACATAGTAATGAAACAAGCAAGCTTGGAAAACACTTTAATCAAAGCAAATAATACTTAGAAAAAAACGGTACTGGCCTTTAAGAGAAAAAAAGATGAACAAACTCTGCAAAACAGTGTAAAAAAGCAGTAAACTTTACGAAATCTTTACAGTAGCATCATAAAGCTTTAGTAAGATTACACAGCTAGACAAATAAACGATTAACCCCTTAATGTAGAAACCGGATTGACAAAACGTCAAAAACCGGTAAAAACACGTTCAGCACCTTGCCACAGCCCTGCTGTGGCGCCTACCTGCCTTTTAGGAAAGATTGTGGGGAAAAAAACTTCTTTAAGCCCTCAAACAACAGTAGGACCCTCTGGAGAAGCAGCTGGATGTCTCTGAGTAAAGAAACTGCGCAACTGAAACGCGAAAATAGTCCCCTCCCACCTCACTCGATGTTATGGGGCCTAAAAGAAACACACCAGAGTGTTTCCAAACTAGCCATGTGGGTTGATAACCCTTAAATGAGCCACAATGACCCCTTAAGTCCCTCAAAAAACGTTGTTTGCAATAAAAAAAGTTTTTTCCTAACAGTGTCACCAGTAACCAATGAGCCCTTTATGCAAGATGGGATTCCTACTAAGTGTCTGAAAACAGCTTACCCTTCCCTCATGGGGAGATTGCCAGCCTTTTTCTAGAATTATCACAGTCTGTCTAGAAAAAAATAGCCTGAACATACCTCAATGCAGCTTAGCATGCAAACCGTTCCCCCAACTGAAGTTTTCCTGTACTCTTCAGCCCTTGTGAGAACAGCAGTGGATCTTAGTTACAAAGTGCTAAGATCATCATCCTCCTTGCAGAAATCTTCATCCCTTTTCTGCCAGAGAGTGAATAGTACACACCGATACCATTTAAAATAACAAACTTTTGCTTGAGAAAATAAAAACTAACATTTTTGTCACCACACTCACTTTACCCTTCCTAGCAGTTAAGCAGGCAAAGAGAATGACTGGGGGGTGGAGCTAAGGGAGGAGCTATATAGACAGCTCTACTGTGGGTGCTCTCTTTGCCACTTCCTGTTAGGAAGGAGAATATCCCACAAGTATGGATGAATCCGTGGACTCGATACATCTAGCAAGAGAAACATGTATTAATATAACAGTTGTTATGCAAAACTGGAGAATGAGTAATAAAGGGATTATCTTTTTAAACAATAAAAAAAACTGTCCATTTAAATCTTGGGAGGAGATAGGCATTTTGTTTTAAGTTTTATTATAAGCTAACCGTCGGATGGCTTGTTCTCTATGTTTAATGTTTGTTTGGTTGGCCTCCCAGATTAAGATGTTATGGGGTAGGCTGTTTTAGCTGTGCTCTAATCTATACTTTCAGAATTGGTTCTCACCTGAAATAAGGCTATTTCACTATGACTTGGCAAAAAACAGAGGTTCCTATATGTCTTTATCCTTCTAGCAACCAAGTTGGAAAGGGTCTAAAATTGGCTAAAGGAGTAAGCACCTGGTACCCTGTTATGGATATAACAGATAATATTAAACAAAAAAAAGTTCAGTTAATCATTCTGTGTATATTAATCTTAAAGACAGATTTTGTCACCTCTTTTGTACTTAAAGGGGCAGTAAACTTACAAACTAATGTTATATCATTCTGCACATAGTGCAGAATTATATAACATTAGTTTACCGGCACATTTATACTTTAATGGATTGCAGAGAAATTGTAACTAAAACCTTGTTTTACCAGAACGCCGCTCCTTGCTCTACTGAGCTGGTCTGGATTTTACACAGCGCATCTCTGCAACACTGTGTGCCCGGTCGCGCCATTTAAATTAATGTAGCTCACTCCCCCTACTAGACCAGAGCGGGAGCGAACTACATTCATTTAAATGGCGCGACCGGGCACACAGTGTTGCAGAGATGCGCTGTGTAAAATCCAGACCCGCTCAGTAGAGCAAGGAGCGGAGTTCTGGTAAAAGCTTTTAGTTACAATTTCTCTGCAATCCTTTAAAGTATAAATGTGCCGGTAAGCTGTTATATAATTCTGCACAATGTGCAGAATTATATAACATTAGTTTGTAAGTTTACTGTCCCTTTAAACGTTGCTACTGTAGGTCAGATGTCAGAAATATTTCAATGTAGATTTGTAAATCTTTAATAATAATAATAAAGATTATATTAAAAAGATTAACCCATAACAAAGTAAGACAGAACTAAAAAAAGATTAACCCATACCAAAGTAAGACAGAACTAAAAAAGAATAAATTAAAGCCTTGGAAATTAAAGTGACTATATTACTGTACAAGCAAAACCGCATAACATTTTTAATAAAAAGGTGTGTATATATATATATATATTTTATAATAAAAGATTTTTAATCCTACTTGGTATCTACTGTTCCTCCGCCCCCCTTAATTTCCTCTTTTGGTTGGGCTGTGACACAGAGGTCGGTCTCACCCACTCTCTA
This sequence comes from Bombina bombina, assembly GCF_027579735.1. Classification (NCBI taxonomy): domain Eukaryota; kingdom Metazoa; phylum Chordata; class Amphibia; order Anura; family Bombinatoridae; genus Bombina; species Bombina bombina. The sequence continues at coordinate 1,091,594,505 of NC_069502.1, forward strand.
CATAGGCTTCCTATCTTCCGGTCATATGACACACACACTGATTGGATTTTTATTATAAAAAATGTCATACTGTCATAAAAAAAAAGAGTTCCCAATGGTAATAGAAGCATTGCTATAGTCACGGATTTAACCCTTTTCACAGATTGGGGAAAAAATGCCTCCGTCACGTTTTTTCCCCCCAAAGTAATTTTTTTTCAGAGGAATTCAATAAATGGAATATGGAATACTATAAAGTGTGTTTATGACAATATTATGTTTATGACATGGTGTTCATATATTGAAACCTCCAATATTATTTCTAAAAAACTTAAATTATGCTTATCTGATAATTTTATTTTCTTCAGATGGAAAGAGTCCACAGCTGCATTCATTACTTTTGGGAAATAAGAACCTGGCCACCAGAAGGAGGCAAAGACACCCCAGCGAAAGGCTTAAATACTCCTCCCACTGCCCTCATCCCCCAGTCATTCTGCCGAGGAACAAGGAAACAGTAGAAAAAATATCAGGGTGAAAAGGTGCTAGAAGAATAAAAATACAGACACCCCACATAAAAAATACGGATGGGACTCTTTCCATCTGAAGAAAATAAAATTATCAGGTAAGCATAATTTAAGTTTTTCTTCATAAATGGAAAGAGTCCACAGCTGCATTCATTACTTTTGGAAAAACAATAGCCAAGCTATAGAGGACACTGAATTCCAAGACGGGAGGGTACAAGAGGCAGCCCATTCTGAAGGCACCAGGCCTGACACCACTGCCCAACAAAACCCTGCTTCGTCCGAAGCAGAGAAACATTGAAAAGAAAAAAGGCCCCAAGGACACTGACCCGCAGATTGACCGGAAGCCTAGCTAGAGACCGCAAAATGAGACTCAACTGAGCCAACAGTCCACCAGGAGACACCGTCGCCCAGCAGTCGGTCCCCAACCACACCCCCTTCACTAGCGACGGGATCACCAGCCCAAAACTCCCAAAGGATAAGGCAAGGAGAACCAAAGGGCAACCGAAAGGTCACCACAATTCCATAAAAGAAAGAACTCCCAGAGCGAGCCCAGCCCACAAAGACCCAAATGGGACCTGACAAACAAGGGATAGGCAACGCCCAGACCAAACAAAAACCACAAGGATTGGGACCGGGTATCAGAACAGAGAAAACTGTCCTCTCAATATCGTGTGAAAGCACAGAAAAAGACAACTGAAGACGGAGTCCTCAAAACGTCAGAACTTAGAATAGTGAAGTATTCAACACATAATACGTGTAGCAGACCAAAACAAGGTAAACACCTGAGTCAAGAACACGCAGTTATCATCAGGATGACACAAAAAGAAATACTTGCTGAGAAGTAAAAAGCAGCCAAACAAGAGATCAGATTGCAAAAACTCCAAGACAGAGAGCACACTCCAAGCAATCCAAGCTGCCAGACCGACACATAGGTCTCCAAAAGGGAGAAGCACAGAATCTCAACAAGGCCTACTGCACCCCCAAAGATGAACAACAATCTCAGAACCTACTCCCAGCCGGGCAAGCCCAAGCGTCGGTAAGACTGAAAAACAGGGAAACAAAAGAACCCCAACACCAGCTCCCAAAAGAGCGGAAGAATGGCCCCAGCCATTCCAACAGAGCTCGGGAGCCCCGAAACTCCTTAGAGACAGTCGACAAGGCCGAAGACCCAAATCTAGCAAAAAAAGGACGCTACATAGGTTAAATCCTCTGTTCCACCTCCTGAATGCAGGAGAAGCCCTAAAACAAGGACCACACCTCTGTAAGGAGAACAAACCCCCTAGAAAAAGGGGCCATTAAAGACAGAGCACCTGCCCACAAGACACAAGCTGAATAAGAGATCAATTTCCAATGCAGATGAACTTGAAAGGAATCCCCTTAGAAAATAGCCTGCTAGCACACCGACAAGGTGCAATAGCTGCACCGGATACCCTGCAAACCCTTGGCCTGCAAAACCGCAAAGTCATCCGGTTACTTCAGCAAACTGTCCACGGGAAACTGTTCAATAAGCGTAAGGCAAGCCCCATGAGCATCGGTACTCAACTAGCCAGACCAAAGGTCATAGCCCAAGTTCCCTGGAATTGGAGAACCTCGAACCCGCCCTAAAGTCTGCAAAGTCCGGCAGCAACCCGCAACGGGAACCATAAGGGAAAACGCTGAGCGAAAGCCTCAGCAACTGGATGAACCAGAGCAATGACAGGTCAGAGCCCCCAATTGTTTAAAAACAAAAAATATCCCAGAAACTCAAACTCCGGTCTGATATAAAAAACAGACCCACAGGGAGATATCAATGCAATATACAGAATAACCCGGATAACGAGAACACCTCGCAAGTCCTGACCAAAGGAAGAGACCACCCCTTGCCAAAGTCCAACACTCCAAAGGAGCTAAGGCATCTTGAACCAAGACACTAGAGCCCATAGGCGTTCGAACAGCCACAAGTCCAAAGCAAGGGGATACCGCAAGAACAAAGTCACTCGCGCAAGGCTAGTCTCCACATCACCTCCCATACGAGTCAGAGGATCAAATGAAAAAAAGGATGCGGGTCATCCCCAGATCCAGGGAAGAATCCTAGGCAGAGCCCAAAGGAGACCCCAATGTCCTCAAAAAGGAACATCCATCTCCCGAAGGGAAAACCAGGCCCCAAATGGACCATGGAAGGAAAAAGTCCAAAAGGAAAATTTCCTAGAGCCTCAGAAAGGCCAAACCGCCCAAAACAGCAGTAAGGATGCGCTAAACCCCCAATCCTCCCACGTGAGGAAGAACACTCTAGGTCCAGAGAGTATCGGAATTAAAAGAGAGTGATGCAGCGGAACTCCACTGACCCAGTCAACCTGCTTGAAGGCTAAATAAGGACTGAAACATCCTTCCTGCCTCGCGGACTCTTTAGAATGCTTAGCAGAAACTTGTAAAATAAAAACAAGAAAACACAAATAATAAAGTGAGCACTCTGCGCCTCAACCGGCCCAGCCAGGCAGAACAGGCACCACGTGTCTGAACAAGCCACGAGACAGAAGAACTGAACCCGAGCAGGACCAGCCTGCAGACAGAGCCATAACTGTCAAGCTGCCTAAATCCTCCCTCAGAGGGGAAAAGAATAACAGACAAACATAGGACTAATGTGACCCATAACAAACTTCCGTAGAAGCAAACAGCGAGGAACGATCCCAGTGAAAGTTCACGATGGAAACATATCATCAAAAATAAAAAAAGACATCCTAACTGGATAAAAGAAAATATAAGGCAACCCATAGGTTAAATGCCCAAGAAGAACAGGCATACCTGTAGGACCAGCCAAACGGAACCCTGATCTTCCAACAAACTGGGAAGGATCTCAATAAACCAACAATCAGGAGATTACGTCATCCCCTCATGTCTTAATGAGGTGAGCCATTCGAAGTAGAATACTGCGGATTCCCGTATCCATTAAGGATAGGGTCCTCTAATAACTCAAAAACGTGTATGCGTAAAACCAAAGGCATCAGAATCCTCCATAACTGGATAGAGAATAAAATTCATTCAGGCCCTCAGTGAGAGACTGATAGGATTACTTAAAACTCCAGTCCCGTGTCGAAGAGTACTACCCTTCATAAGAGACAAACTTCTGACACTTTTCTGCCAACCTCCTGGGACAAAAGGCAATGAATGACTGGGGGATAAGGGAAGTGGGAGGAGTATTTAAGCCTTTGGCTGGGGTTTCTTTGCCTCCTCCTGGTTTCCAGGTTCTTATTTCCCAAAAGTAATGAATGCAGCTGTGGACTATTTCCATTTATGAAGAAAAACATATAACATTAAGACATTTATGAAAGGCTTATGACACTTTATATAAAGTCTTAAATCATTACAATTCCTGTACAGACAACCATTCCAAAATAAACAAATAACTTGGAATACAATTAAAATATGAAGAAAATACTGAGGACTCAATGCTCAAATCAACAAGAAATACGCATTTCTGTGTCTAGGGGCACTGTAGGGAAAAATATTTTAGTTTATTTTGCTTGCAGGTTCCATATTGTTGGTATAGGTAATTGAATTGTTTCTGTCCTCTCAGTTAGGCCTTAATTGAAAGGTAAAGGTTTAATTCCTCTGAATTTAGAAAATTTTAATTTTAAGACCATTGGACCATTTGCCCAGCAGACATTCCTTGAGCAAGACTCTTTTAGAGTAATAACAGAATTTATGCTTACCTGATAAATTACTTTCTCCAACGGTGTGTCCGGTCCACGGCGTCATCCTTACTTGTGGGATATTCTCTTCCCCAACAGGAAATGGCAAAGAGTCCCAGCAAAGCTGGCCATATAGTCCCTCCTAGGCTCCGCCCACCCCAGTCATTCGACCGACGGACAGGAGGAAATATATATAGGAGAAACCATATGGTACCCTGGTGACTGTAGTTAGAGAAAATAATTCATCAGACCTGATTAAAAAAACCAGGACGGGCCGTGGACCGGACACACCGTTGGAGAAAGTAATTTATCAGGTAAGCATAAATTCTGTTTTCTCCAACATTGGTGTGTCCGGTCCACGGCGTCATCCTTACTTGTGGGAACCAATACCAAAGCTGTAGGACACGGATGAAGGGAGGGAGCAAATCAGGTTACCTAAACGGAAGGCACCACAGCTTGCAAAACCTTTCTCCCAAAAATAGCCTCCGAAGAAGCAAAAGTATCAAATTTGTAAAATTTGGCAAAAGTGTGCAGTGAAGACCAAGTCACTGCCTTACATATCTGGTCAACAGAAGCCTCGTTCTTGAAGGCCCATGTGGAAGCCACAGCCCTAGTGGAGTGAGCTGTGATTCTTTCAGGAGGCTGCCGTCCGGCAGTCTCATAAGCCAATCGGATGATGCTTTTAAGCCAAAAGGAAAGAGAGGTAGAAGTCGCTTTTTGACCTCTCCTTTTACCAGAATAAACAACAAACAAGGAAGATGTTTGTCTGAAATCTTTTGTAGCCTCTAAATAGAATTTTAGAGCACGGACTACGTCCAAATTGTGTAACAAACGTTCCTTCTTTGAAACTGGATTCGGACATAAAGAAGGTACAACTATCTCCTGGTTAATATTTTTGTTAGAAACAACCTTAGGAAGAAAACCAGGCTTAGTACGCAAAACCACCTTATCTGCATGGAACACCAGATAGGGCGGAGAACACTGCAGAGCAGATAACTCTGAAACTCTTCTAGCAGAAGAAATTGCAACCAAAAATAAAACTTTCCAAGATAGTATCTTAATATCTATGGAATGTAAAGGTTCAAACGGAACCCCTTGAAGAACTGAAAGAACTAGATTTAGACTCCAGGGGGGAGTCAAAGGTCTGTAAACAGGCTTGATCCTAACCAGAGCCTGAACAAATGCTTGAACATCTGGCACAGCTGCCAGTCTTTTGTGTAGTAAAACAGATAAAGCAGAGATCTGTCCCTTTAGAGAACTTGCAGATAATCCTTTCTCCAAACCTTCTTGTAGAAAGGAGAGAATCTTAGGAATTTTTATCTTATTCCATGGGAATCCTTTGGATTCACACCAACAGATATATCTTTTCCATATTTTATGGTAAATCTTTCTAGTTACCGGTTTTCTGGCCTGAACCAGAGTATCTATCACAGAATCTGAAAACCCACGCTTCGATAGAATCAAGCGTTCAATCTCCAAGCCGTCAGCTGGAGGGAGATCAGATTTGGATGTTCGAATGGACCCTGAACAAAAGGTTGTGTCTCAAAGGTAGCTTCCATGGTGGAGCCGATGACATATTCACCAGGTCTGCATACCAAGTCCTGCGTGGCCAGGAGCTAACAAGATCACAGAGGCCCTCTCCTGATTGATCCTGGCTACCAGCCTGGGAATGAGAGGAAACGGTGGAAATACATAAGCTAGGTTGAAGGTCCAAGGTGCTACTAGTGCATCTACTAGAGTCGCCTTGGGATCCCTGGATCTGGACCCGTAGCAAGGAACCTTGAAGTTCTGACGAGACGTCATCAGATCCATGTCTGGAATGTCCCATAATTGAGTTATTTGGGCAAGTTCCCACTCCCCCGGATGGAATGTCTGACGACTCAGAAAATCCGCCTCCCAGTTTTCCACACCTGGGATGTGGATCGCAGACAGGTGGCAGGAGTGATCCTCCGCCCATTGAATTATTTTGGTCACTTCTTTCATCGCCAGGGAACTCCCTGTTCCCCCCTGATGATTGATATACGCAACGGTCGTCATGTTGTCTGATTGGAACCTTATGAATCTGGCCTTTGCTAGCTGAGGCCAAGCCCTGAGAGCATTGAATATCGCTCTCAGTTCCAGAATGTTTATCGGGAGAAGAGACTCTTCCCGAGACCATAGACCCTGAGCTTTCAGGGATTCCCAGACCGCGCCCCAGCCCACTAGACTGGCGTCGGTCGTGACAATGACCCACTCTGGTCTGCGGAAGCTCATTCCCTGGGACAGATGGTCCAGGGTCAGCCACCAACGGAGTGAATCTCTGGTCTTCTGATCTACTTGAATCATTGGAGACAAGTCTGTATAGTCCCCATTCCACTGTTTGAGCATGCACAGTTGTAATGGTCTTAGATGAATTCGTGCAAAAGGAACTATGTCCATTGCTGCAACCATCAACCCTACTACTTCCATGCACTGCGCTATGGAAGGACGAGGAACAGAATGAAGCACTTGACAAGAGCTTAGAAGTTTTGATTTTCTGACCTCTGTCAGAAAAATCCTCATTTCTAAGGAATCTATTATTGTTCCCAAGAAGGGAACTCTTGTCGACGGAGACAGAGAACTTTTTTCTATGTTCACCTTCCATCCGTGTGATCTGAGAAAGGCTAGAACGATGTCTGTATGAGCCTTTGCTTTAGAATGTCGTCCAAGTAAGGTACTACTGCAATGCCCCTCGGTCTTAGAACCGCTAGAAGGGACCCTAGCACCTTTGTGAAAATCCTTGGAGCAGTGGCTAACCCGAATGGGAGGGCCACAAATTGGTAATGCTTGTCCAGAAAAGCGAACCTTAGGAACTGATGATGTTCTTTGTGGATAGGAATATGTAGGTACGCATCCTTTAGATCCACGGTAGTCATAAATTGACTTTCCTGGATAGTAGGTAGAATCGTTCGAATGGTTTCCATCTTGAACGATGGTACCCTGAGAAATTTGTTTAGGATCTTCAAATCCAAAATTGGTCTGAAAGTTCCCTCTTTTTTGGGAACTACGAACAGATTGGAATAAAATCCCATTCCTTGTTCCTTTATTGGAACTGGGTGTATCACTCCCATCTTTAACAGGTCTTCTACACAATGTAAGAATGCCTGTCTCTTTATTTGGTTTGAGGATAATTGAGACATGTGGAACCTTCCCCTTGGGGGTAGTTCCTTGAATTCCAGGAGATAACCTTGAGAAACTATTTCTAGCGCCCAGGGATCCTGAACATCTCTTGCCCAAGCCTGAGCAAAGAGAGAGAGTCTGCCCCCCACTAGATCCGGTCCCGAATCGGGGGCTACTCCTTCATGCTGTTTTGTTAGCAGCGGCAGGCTTCTTGGCCTGCTTACCCTTGTTCCAGCCTTGCATCGGTTTCCAGGCTGGTTTGGGTTGTGAGGCATTACCCTCTTGCTTAGAGGATGCAGAATTAGAGGCCGGTCCGTTCCTGAAATTGCGAAAGGAACGAAAATTAGACTTATTTTTAGCCTTGAAAGACCTATCTTGTGGAAGGGCGTGGCCCTTTCCCCCAGTGATGTCTGAAATAATCTCTTTCAATTCTGGTCCAAATAGAGTTTTACTTTTGAAAGGGATGTTAAGCAATTTTGTCTTGGATGACACATCCGCTGACCAAGACTTTAGCCAAAACGCTCTGCGTGCCACGATAGCAAACCCTGAATTTTTCGCCGCTAATCTAGCTAATTGCAAAGCGGCATCTAAAATAAAAGAGTTAGCCAATTTAAGTGCGTGAACTCTGTCCATAACCTCCTCATATGGAGTCTCTCTACTGAGCGACTTTTCTAGTTCCTCGAACCAGAACCACGCTGCTGTAGTGACAGGAACAATGCACGAAATTGGTTGTAGAAGGTAACCTTGCTGTACAAAAATCTTTTTAAGCAAACCTTCCAATTTTTTATCCATAGGATCTTTGAAAGCACAACTATCTTCGATAGGAATAGTAGTGCGTTTGTTTAGAGTAGAAACTGCCCCCTCGACCTTAGGGACTGTCTGCCATAAGTCCTTTCTGGGGTCGACCATAGGAAATAATTTCTTAAATATAGGGGGGGGGGGGGACAAAAGGTATGCCGGGCTTTTCCCACTCCTTATTTACTATGTCCGCCACCCGCTTGGGTATAGGAAAAGCGTCGGGGTGCACCGGAACCTCTAGGAACTTGTCCATCTTGCATAATTTCTCTGGAATGACCAAGTTGTCACAATCATCCAGAGTAGATAAAACCTCCTTAAGCAGTGCGCAGAGATGTTCTAATTTAAATTTAAATGTCACAACATCAGGTTCAGCTTGTTGAGAAATTTTTCCTGAATCTGAAATTTCTCCATCTGACAAAACCTCCCTCATGGCCCCTTCAGATTGGTGTGAGGGTATGACAGAACAATTGTCATCAGCACCCTCCTGCTCTTCAGTGTTTAAAACAGAGCAATCGCGCTTTCTCTGATAAGTAGGCATTTTGGATAAAATATTTGCTATGGAGTTATCCATTACAGCCGTTAATTGTTGCATGGTAATAAGCATTGGCGCACTAGATGTACTAGGGGCCTCCTGCGTGGGCAAAACTGGTGTAGACACAGTAGGAGATGATGTAGTATCATGTTTACTCCCCTCATCTGAGGAATCATCTTGGGCAATTTCATTATCTGTGGCAGTACTGTCCTTACTTTGTTTGGACGCTATGGCACAATTATCACATAAATTTAAATGGGGAGACACATTGGCTTTCATACATATAGAACATAGCTTATCTGAAGGTACAGACATGTTAAACAGGCTTAAACTTGTCAACAAAGCACAAAAAACGTTTTAAAACAAAACCGTTACTGTCTCTTTAAATTTTAAACAGAAAACACTTTATTACTGAATATGTGAAAAAGTATGAAGGAATTGTTCAAAAATTACCAAAGTTTCACCACAGTGTCTTAAAGCATTGATAGTATTGCACACCAAATTTCAGAGCTTTAACCCTTAAAATAACGGAACCGGAGCCGTTTATAAATTTAACCCCTATACAGTCCCAGCTATAGTCTTTGCTGAGACCCAACCAAGCCCAGAGGGGAATACGATATCAATTGACGCCTTCTAGAAGCTTTTCCAGCAATTTTTAGATCCTCACACATGCATCTGCATGCCCTGCTCTCAAAAAACAACTGCGCAGTAATGGCGCGAAAATGAGGCTCAGTCTACAACTAGGAAGGCCCCCTGACTGGAAAAGGTGTCTAACACAGTGCCTGCCGTTAAATAAACGTTCCCCAAGTTTATAAATGCAAATTGTCAGCATAAATATGAATAAAATGCCCAAATAAAGCAATCGATTTAGCCCATAAAAATGTCTACCAGTTTTTTAGCCCATAATAAGCCCTTTATTCTGTTTGTTTGACTAAGAAAATGGCTTACCGGTCCCCATGAGGGGAAATGACAGCCTTCCAGCATTACATCGTCTTGTTAGAAATATGGCTAGTCATACCTTAAGCAGAAAAAGTCTGCTAACTGCTTCCCCCAACTGAAGTTACTTCATCTCAACAGTCCTATGTGGAAACAGCAATCGATTTTAGTTACTGTCTGCTAAAATCATCTTCCTCTCACAAACAGAAATCTTCATCCTTTTCTGTTTCAGAGTAAATAGTACATACCAGCACTATTTTAAAATAACAAACACTTGATAGAAAAATAAAAACTACATTTAAACACCAAAAAACTCTTAACCATCTCCGTGGAGATGTTGCCTGTGCAACGGCAAAGAGAATGACTGGGGTGGGCGGAGCCTAGGAGGGACTATATGGCCAGCTTTGCTGGGACTCTTTGCCATTTCCTGTTGGGGAAGAGAATATCCCACAAGTAAGGATGACGCCGTGGACCGGACACACCAATGTTGGAGAAATACATGTTTTTCCATTTTTGTGGATGGGGCTTGCCTGTTCTCATGTACTGTCAAAAGAGGCTCCTTACAGTTCACGTGGTTCTTAACATATCCAGACCTTGCAGTTACATTTGTAAAAAAATAAACTTTTAAAAAGCTTATTCTTTACGGAATAAGCTATACTTTTATTTCCAGCATACTTTTATACACAATGCATTTTATGTTCCAAATGTAATAAAATTACTTTCAATGTGTAAGAGTTCTTAGCTCTGCATATTTTTTAAATGTTTCCAGAAATAAAAATATATAATAATTTATGCTTACCTGATAAATTAATTTTTTTCATGGTCGTGAGAGTCCACAATCCATTTCTCCTAGGAATTAGTCTTCCCGGCCAATAGGAGGCAAAGAATCCCAAACCCCAGTAGCTCTATAAAACCCCTCCCATCTTACTGGTAACTGGTCTGACGTATAGCCAAGCAAGAAAGGTAGGAAAGGAAACAAGAGCAAAAAAGAAACAGGGAAAAAGTGCAAAAAACATAAATTATGCTTACCTGATAATTTTATTTTCTTCCGATGGAAATAGTCCACATCTGCATTCATTACTTTTGGGAAATAAGAACCTGGCCACCAGGAGGGGGCAAAGACACCCCAGCCAAAGGCTTAAATACTCCTCCCACTCCCCTCATCCCCCAGTCATTCTGCTGAGGAACAAGGAACAGTAGAAGAAATATCTGGGTGAAAAGGTGCCAGAAGAATAAAAAACAAAGACGCCCCACATAAAAAAGACGATGGGGAGCTGTGGACTCTTTCCATCGGAAGAAAAGAAAATTATCAGGTAAGCATAATTTATGTTTTTCTTCATAAATGGAAAGAGTCCACAGCTGCATTCATTACTTTTGGGAAAACAATAACCAAGCTATAGAGGACACTGAATGCCAAAACAGGAGGGTACAATAGGCGGCCCATTCTGAGGGCACCCGGCCTGAAAACTCTACCCAACAAAAAAACCTGCTTCGTCCGAAGCCGAGAAAAACAAAAAGGGAAAAGGCCCCAGGGACACTGACCAGCATATAGCCCGGAAACCTAGGTAGAGACCGCAACATCAAACACAACTGAGCCAACAGTCCTCTGGAAGACACCGTCGCCCAACAGTCGGTCCCCCACCACACACCCCTTACTAGCGAAGGGAACCGCCGCTGAAACTCCCAAAGAATCAAGGCACAGAAAAACCAAATGGGAACCGAAAGGTACCACAAACTCCATAAAAGGAAAAAACCCAAATCAAACCAAGCTTGCAAGACCTAAAAAGGTCCTGCAACAAGGGGAGGCAACGCCCAATCCAAACAGAAACCACAAGGTTTAGAACCGGAAGCAGAAAAGAGAAAAAATTCTCCCAACATCCTGCAAAGGATTGGAACAGCTAGCTAGCACTCGGTCAAGGTGCAAACAGCTGTAGCTGGTTTCAAAGAGCAACCCTTCACTTGCCAGGCAGCAAGTCAACCAGCGCCTAGGAACAACTGAAAACGGAGACCAAACATCATCCGAACTCAAAACCCTAAGGAGTTCTGGCAAAATTACATGTAGCAGACCCAGACGAGGTAAACACCTGAGTCAAGAGCATGCAACCATCCTCAGGATGACACCGAAGAAATGCTTGCTAGAAGTGGCTAACAAATGTAGAGTGCTAAACCTCCATTACAGAAGGCACACTTTAGGCAACTGAAACCTCCAGACCTACACACAGGTCTCGAAATAAAAGGAGAGCCCAGAACCTCAACGAGGACCAATGCGCCCCCAAGATCTGAAAGAACAACAGATCTCAGGACCTACTTCCAGCTGGTTCAGCCCAAGCATCGGCAGGTCTGAAACCAGGGGACCAGAAAAACCCCAGGCTCAAACAACGAGCGGACAAAATGGCACAGCCATTACAATAGTGCTCAGGTGCCAACACGAAATACCACATGGAGACTCTCAACAAGACCTTAGAGACTCAACACAGACTCAAGGCAGAGCCAGAAACTCTCCAAAATAACAGAACAACCCAGAGAGCGTGCCTCTCTCCGAAATAGGTTAACCCGTCTGTCCTATACTCCTGGAGCCAGGAGAAGCCCTTAGATATGGACCATACCTCCAAAGAAGGGTATAAGCCCCCCAAGACAAAGGGGGGTCATCAAGCGGGCCGGAAGGACAGAGCACCTGCTCCCAGGACACAGCTGTAGGCTGATCCAACGCCCTGACCTGGAAGGAATCCCCTGAAGATCTAACTAGCTAGCACACAGACAAGGTGCTATAGTTGCAGTGGTTCCACAGCGAACCCCCTTTGCTTGCAGAGCAGCAAAGTCATCACACTATTTCAGCAAGCCAACCAAGGGAAACAAACCATAGGCAAAAGGCAAGCCCAGGGGGCATTGGGACCCAGAAAAAACCTGGTCTACTGAACCAGATCAACCAGCCCAACCAAAGGACACCGCCCAAGTTTCCTGGAACTGGGGAATCCCGGACCAGCTCTAGATCCTAACAGTCTGGTACAACCCGCAACGGGATCCACAAAGGAAATGCTGAGTGAAAAACTCATCCACCGGAAGAGCCAGAGCAAGGAGAGATCCGAGCCCCCCAAATAAAAAAGAACCCGGAAACTGAAATCCCCCATCTGATATAAAACCAGACCCCCGGGAGATACCATACAATGTCCAAAGTAAAATGGACAACAAGAAAAACTCACAAGTCCCGACCAGAAGACGAGACCACCCCTTGCCAAAGTCCAACGCTCCAAGGAGCTAAGGAAGCAAAGACCAAAACAAGGTCACTAGAGACCTAGGCGCAACAGCCACATACTACCAAGAGCAAGGGGATACCTTGAGGATAAAGTCACTCGAACAAAGGCTAGCCTCCACATAACCCCCAAAAATCAGAGGAGAAGAAGTAGAAGGATGCGGAGCAACTCCCAGCTCCAGGCAGAAACCCTAAACAGAGCTCAAGGAGGCCACACTGCCCATGTTCCTACAAAGGAACCAACTCCCGAAGGTAATCAGGTCCCCCTAAGGAATCCGAGAAACGGACGAAGTCCGCAAGGTCTCTAGAAGAGGACCACAGCAGGAACAAGGCCAAGGACAATTCCAGAGCCTCAGAGACAAAACCACTCAAACAGCGTTAATTAGGGGCTAAGCCCCCAATCCTCCCAAGAGGGGAATGAAACTCAAGGCCCCAAGGAAATCGGAGCAAAGAGAATGACGCAGCGGAACTCCATTGACCCAGTCACCAGATTGAGTGCTGAATAAGAACTGACACAATCCTTCCAGCCATACTTATCCTTTTAGAGTGTTTAACTGAACTTGTAAAACAATAAGACACACAAATAATAATGTGAGCACTCAGCGCCCCACCGGACCAGCCAGGCAGAACAGGCGCCATGTGTTACACTAGCTTTTGAGGTTTAATACTACTCAGTCTCTTATAAACTAAATAAAATAATTTTATTTGACTCATGATTATGCCTTTAATGTTAACTTTGAATATCATTGCAATGTACCAAACATTAATTTTCCTTACTCCAATGGAGGATAGAAACTTAGGCTTCTGATTGTCAGTATATGGCTGGGTTATAATACAATATATTTAATAATTATTCTTTAAAACAAACCCCCAATCAAATGCATATACGAAACAATTAAAATCAATATTTTATTCCTAAAATCTTTATATTAGTTAAAGTTATAAACACATTGAATTATATTTATAGAAACCAGATATGAATCAAACTATACAAGCTTAAACTGTTACAATATTCTATACAAAGATCATAAAAATATACCTTTACAATTTACCTTATTCACAATGAACACATTAAAATACCACAATAAAGTACCAGAATCTTCTGTTATTAACCAATAGTTCAATGTCCAATATGGATTACCAATTTAATATGTTTAATTTATAACTATCAGGGATGTAATCACAATAACCAGTTTATGTACAGTTCTGAAAGAGCTCACTGTAATGACTGACTTATAAATCTGGAGTGTAAAACCCTGTCTAGTAAATAAATTATTTAGCAATAATGACTAGTTAAACTACACAGGACTATGAATATGAGTTTAAAATACAAAGTATGCTCTTTACATTTACTAGCTGTAATCTAACTATAGCCTTAGATTTAAATATTATATATACTTAAGAGTTTCTTATACTTTACCCAAATAAGAAAATTATTATTCTGTTTCCAGAATTTCTTGTTGGTCATCTATGGAAGGTTTACTCACAATGCGCAAAGCTATAGACCTCAAGAATTGTTAATCTTTCTTTGTTCAAGAAAGTGTCCCAAAAAATGGCAGAGAATATACTTGGCACCAAAGCCTATGTATTTTTCTCTCCAAAAGTTAATGCTTCTTTGAGTCTGTCTGTATCCTCTGTCTTAGAGTGTGTATGCCTCATTATCTAAAAATAAAGAAAGCCTCCTCCTTTCCCTTAATCACTCCTACAGAATTTTAGCAGGCACTCGTAGCTTGTCTTTCCATTGGCCCTAACGGAGCTTGTCTCTGATTCGCTCTTGGATCTGAAAATCTCATAGGCTATTTGGTTTGGCATATGTTTTAAACAGTCAATTCGTTTGGCTGTCATACCAGTTCCAATCCCCAAGGGGGCAGCAGACAATCACAATATTGCTGCAGTTCAATTATCTAACCTATAAAATGTTTATTTTATTTACTATAATTTTCAGTATTAATAAACTTACAATTTTAATATAGATGGGACCATATAGTTCCATCTTTTCTGATTATTTTGAGTATTGTTTCTAGCATCATATTAATAAGCAGCTCACTGTTAACCATCTTTCTTCACAGAATCATAGCATTCAACATCCTGGTATTGTATTGTATCTTAAAATAAAAAAAGCACATTTCACGTTTCTAATAATATTTGAGTGCATAGATTTATGTTTATGATCAATATTCATAGGACATCTTGTTTAGAAATCTCATTTTCACATCAGTTCTTCCTTGTAATTTTCACTAGATTTCTGGAAAACAGAGAAAAAATTAATTTATCCTGAAATAACTTGAGTATTTATATATACTAATGTAGTTATTCATTTAATTTATTACAAATTTGAAATGCATTTCTCAGATACATGGAATTATACATTTTTATGCAGTATTGAAATTTATACAAGTTTGTATTTTAAAAATGAATTTCAGTTACAACGCAAAACATGTGTCTCTGTTAGTCAGCACAGATGTTTATCTAACACAGCAGGTACCAATTTCCATTTGTTTTGTCCTTGAATAAAAAGTATTGTAAAAAACAAAAAACACAGATGACGCTCCTCAGCAGGGAAAAACTCTGAAAGGCCTTTAAAATACACAACGCTTCCAAAATATATATTGGAAAACACTTCATCCAAGGAGACCAAACTCCCCATGCTTTCAGAGACCCCCAAAGCTACACCCTAGCCTGAAAGACATGCATCTGTCATTGTCAAGGGTTAGATGGGATGAACAAAAGAAGCTCCCGGAAAGATAGGCTGATAATTCAGCCATCAAAACAGGGATGCACCTTAGCTGAAGGTTTCATGAAACTGAGCAAATGGAAACCCATCCAAAACAGCTATAATTAGGCCCAAAACTTCTATAAAACAAAGTTACAGACTAAAGATTAGAGTCCAGCTAAAATGAGCTACAACCTTCTATAATCTGTAAAAGAAAATCTCATGGAGACTGAATCCAATTACAACACGCA
Source organism: Bombina bombina (assembly GCF_027579735.1). Classification (NCBI taxonomy): domain Eukaryota; kingdom Metazoa; phylum Chordata; class Amphibia; order Anura; family Bombinatoridae; genus Bombina; species Bombina bombina. The sequence goes on from NC_069502.1 coordinate 1,091,610,291, forward strand.
GAAAAGAGAATCTGGTCTGGGGAACAAGACAACTCATTAGAAAATATCCTGGAAGGAGAAAAACAGAACAACAAACTAGAAAATTTACATAGTTCTGATCCCGCCCACTCTTTTGCTCTGTAGTAGTAAAAAGATTTTCTTATTATGGATCAGTAAAACGGTAGTCTGATGGTCCACAACTTCAGTGAAGCTCAAATAGTTATCATAGTTACCTTAGAAATATGCATCATGTCTAGTAAAGTTTTCCAAATACAATTTGACATGACGGTCCTACAAGTAAGTATTATATACCCTACGCACATTTACTTTGACATGACAGGCTTGTTGTTTTGCCTTCCATTAGATGTCTCAAATATAGCGATTATATATTGGATAGTATTACTTAGTTGGCTCACTTATTACTTTGAATTGCATCTAGAGACCATATGTGGCGTTTTTTGATAGAAACAGCTCTTGGCACTTTATATATATAGTATTTTGTTCAGAATGTATTTTTATCATTTAATCAAGCTGATATGTTACAATGATTATTTATCCTATTATATGTATCTACTATTTTGCTTCATGGCCAATTAATTATGCCACACATGGGTTGTTTACACCTAGTCACCATGACACGTCTAATTGGTTAACACCCACACCAGGTGTTGTATATTGTATAGGATACTTTGTATGGTTTATATATAGCAAGTGTTTTTACTTTGTATTAAGCCTCATGAAACAGCCATCGGTTGGCTGGGAAACGCGTTGCTTGTTTTTACTTATTTTAATAAAGTAAGTTTATACATTTACCACTTGCTGCCACCTTTATACTCTCACCTGCATCTTGGTTTGATGCATCACCATTTTTGGACTTTTTGTATCCTGACCCTTTGGAGTTTCCTGTTACACCGGAGGTCAGTCTGCTGGGTGACTGTTTGATCCCAGCCTGCCTCTAATGCACCAAGAGAGCTGCTTCACCAAGTGCAATCTTTTCTGATATAATTTATTACTTATTCATACAGTACTAGGCCATATTTGTGTTTTGTTTGCTTCTTTACACCACCTACAGATTGCTGATTAAACACCGGAGGTCAGTCTGCTGGGTGACTGTTTGATTCCAGCTTGCCTCTTCTGCACCAACAGGGATGCTTTATCAAATGTGAGTGTAATATATCACGCACTATTTCTCACCCTTTTATACAATACTGGGCCATGTGGCGCTTCTGTCTCTTTATGTTGCCTACAAACTAGAAAATGTTTGTCCAGGGAAATAAACCCAGAAACTGATGAAGAGCTTTGTGAATAGGAATATGAAGGAGAAAATTATATAAATATATTGTGGACATTAACTAACCTTGCTAAACAAGAGGCAGAATAGTCCAAATAAATACTATTTAGATCAAAATAGTTCAGAGCCTTTAAAGCCAAAACTGGCCTGAAAGACCCTTTCTTTTTTTGGAACAAAGAAGAAATTTGAATAAAATCCCAACCCCTGTTCCAAAACTCGAAACTGGAACAAATACTCCCATGGATCCCAGATCTGAAACAGATTGAAAAAAGTCCTTTCCCTACAAAATGATCCTATGGAACATAGGACAGAGAAAACCTTCCTTTTGTAGGCACTGTCCTAAAACCTATTCAGTAATCCTGAGAAACTAAATTTAGTACCCAGGGACCCAGAACAAAGCAAAACTAAGTCTCCTAAAAAACATAAAATCTGAATCGGTCCAACTAACAATATTTTGCTAGATGAATAAGTTACTAGACGGCAACACACGACAACAGACCTGCACCCATAGCATGGTTCAAACGCTCAACCTTATGTTTACAAGGCTGCTTCTAACCCATTAATCCACAATAGCTTTCTCGTCTTCATGCCGACCTGGATGAAGGAGAAAGATACTTAGATTGCTAGATCTGTTTAAATTCGAATTTGACTTCCACGCAAGAAATTGAAAAACAGAATTTATGCTTACCTGATAAATTACTTTCTCCAACGGTGTGTCCGGTCCACGGCGTCATCCATAACTTGTGGGAATATTCTCTTCCCCAACAGGAAATGGCAAAGAGCACAGCAAAAGCTGTCCATATAGTCCCTCCTAGGCTCCGCCCACCCCAGTCATTCGACCGACGGACAGGAGAAAAACAGGAGAAACCACAGGGTGCCGTGGTGACTGTAGTTAAAGAAAGAATTTCATCAAACCTGATTAAAAAACCAGGGCGGGCCGTGGACCGGACACACCGTTGGAGAAAGTAATTTATCAGGTAAGCATAAATTCTGTTTTCTCCAACATTGGTGTGTCCGGTCCACGGCATCATCCATAACGTGTGGGAACCAATACCAAAGCCCTAGGACACGGATGAAGGGAGGGAGCCAATCAGGTTACCTAAACGGAAGGCACCACGGCTTGCAAAACCTTTCTCCCAAAAATAGCCTCCGAAGAAGCAAAAGTATCAAATTTGTAGAATTTGGCAAAAGTGTGCAGGGAAGACCAAGTCGCTGCCTTACATATCTGATCAACAGAAGCCTCGTTCTTGAAGGCCCATGTGGAAGCCACAGCCCTAGTAGAGTGAGCTGTGATGCGTTCGGGAGGCTGCCGTCCGGCAGTCTCATAAGCCAAACAGATGATGCTTTTCAGCCAAAAGGAAAGAGAGGTAGCAGTAGCTTTTTGACCTCTCCTCTTGCCAGAATAAACGACAAACAGAGAAGACGTTTGTCTGAAATCTTTTGTTGCTTCTAAATAGAACTTTAAAGCACGAACTACATCTAAATTGTGTAACAAACGTTCCTTCTTTGAAACTGGATTCGGACACAAAGAAGGCACAACTATTTCCTGGTTAATATTCTTGTTGGAAACAACCTTTGGAAGGAAACCAGGTTTAGTACGCAACACAACCTTATCTGAATGGAACACCAGATAGGGCGGATTACACTGCAGAGCAGATAACTCAGAAACTCTTCTAGCAGAAGAAATAGCAACCAAAAACAGAACTTTTCAAGATAACATCTTGATATCTATGGAATGTAGAGGTTCAAACGGAACCCCTTGAAGAACTGAAAGAACTAAATTCAGACTCCAGGGAGGAGTCAAAGGTCTGTAAACAGGCTTGATCCTGACCAAAGCCTGAACAAAAGCTTGAACATCTGGCACAGCTGCCAGTCGTTTGTGTAACAAGACAGATAAAGCAGAAATCTGTCCCTTTAGAGAACTCGTTGATAATCCCTTATCCAAACCTTCTTGAAGAAAAGAAAGGATCCTAGGAATTTTGATCTTACTCCATGAGAATCCCTTGGATTCACACCAACAGATATATCTTTTTCCATATTTTATGGTAAATTTTTCTAGTTACAGTTACAGGTTTTCTGGCTTGTACCAGAGTATCTATCACAGAATCCGAAAACCCACGCTTAGATAAAATCAAGCGTTCAATTTCCAAGCCGTCAGCTGGAGGGAAACTAGATTTGGATGTTCGAATGGACCCTGTACTAGAAGATCCTGTCTCAAAGGTAGCTTCCATGGTGGAGCCGATGACATATTCACCAGGTCTGCATACCAAGTCCTGCGTGGCCACGCAGGAGCTATCAAGATCACCGAGGCCCTCTCCTGTTTGATCCTGGCTACCAGCCTGGGAATGAGAGGAAACGGTGGAAACACATAAGCTAGGTTGAAGGCCCAAGGCGCTACTAATGCATCCACTAGAGTCGCCTTGGGATCCCTGGATCTGGACCCGTAGCAAGGAACCTTGAAGTTCTGACGAGACGCCATCAGATCCATGTCTGGAATACCCCATAATTGAGTCAACTGGGCAAATATCTCCGGGTGGAGTTCCCACTCCCCCGGATGGAATGTCTGACGACTCAGATAATCCGCCTCCCAGTTTTCCACTCCTGGGATGTGGATCGCAGATAGGTGGCAGGAGTGATCCTCCGCCCATTTTATGATTTTGGTCACTTCTCTCATCGCCAGGGAACTCCTTGTTCCCCCCTGATGGTTGATGTAAGCAACAGTCGTCATGTTGTCTGATTGGAATCTTATGAATCTGGCCTTTGCTAGTTGAAGCCAAGCCCTGAGAGTATTGAATATCGCTCTCAGTTCCAGAATGTTTATCGGGAGAAGAGACTCTTCCCGAGACCATAGACCCTGAGCTTTCAGGTAGTCCCAGACCGCGCCCCAGCCCACTTGACTGGCGTCGGTCGTGACGATGACCCACTCTGGTCTGCGGAAGCTCATTCCCTGGGACAGGTGATCCTGGGTTAGCCACCAACGGAGTGAGTCTCTGGTCTTCTGATCTACTTGAATCACTGGAGACAAGTCTGTATAGTCCCCATTCCACTGTTTCAGCATGCACAGTTGTAATGGTCTTAGATGAATTCGCACAAAAGGAACTATGTCCATTGCTGCAACCATCAACCCTACTACTTCCATGCACTGAGCTATGGAAGGTCGTGGAACAGAGTGAAGAACTTGACAAGTGTTTAGAAGTTTTGACTTTCTGACATCTTTCAGGAAAATCTTCATTTCTAAAGAATCTATTATTGTCCCCAAGAAAGGAACTCTTGTCGACGGAGATAGGGAACTCTTTTCTATGTTCACCTTCCACCCGTGAGATCTGAGAAAGGCCAGAACGATGTCTGTGTGAGCCTTTTCCTTTGAAAGAGACGACGCTTGTATCAGAATGTCGTCCAAGTAAGGTGCCACTGCAATGCCCCTTGGTCTTAGAACTGCTAGAAGGGACCCGAGTACCTTTGTGAAAATCCTTGGAGCAGTGGCTAGCCCGAATGGGAGAGACACAAACTGGTAATGTTTGTCCAGAAAGGCGAACCTTAGGAACTGATGATGATCTTTGTGGATAGGAATATGTAGATACGCATCCTTTAGATCCACGGTAGTCATAAATTGACCCTCCTGGATTGAAGGTAAAATCGTTCGAATAGTTTCCATTTTGAACGATGGCACTCTGAGAAATTTGTTTAGAATCTTTAAATCCAGAATTGGTCTGAAAGTTCCCTCTTTTTTGGGAACTACAAACAGATTTGAGTAAAACCCCATTCCTAGTTCCACAGATGGAACTGGGTGTATCACTCCCATTTTTAACAGGTCTTCTACACAATGTAAGAATGCCTGTCTCTTTATTTGGTTTGAGGATAAGTGAGACATGTGGAACCTTCCCCTTGGGGGTAGTTCCTTGAATTCCAGAAGATAACCCTGAGAAACTATTTCTAGTGCCCAGGGATCCTGAACATCTCTTGCCCAAGCCTGAGCGAACAGAGAGAGTCTGCCCCCTACTAGATCCGGTCCCGGATCGGGGGCTACTCCTTCATGCTGTTTTGGTAGCAGCAGCAGGCTTCTTGGCCTGCTTACCCCTGTTCCAGCCTTGCATCGGTTTCCAAGCTGGTTTGGTTTGCAAAGCATTACCCTCTTGTCTAGAGGCTGCAGAGTTGGAGGCCGGTCTGTTCCTGAAATTGCGAAAGGAACGAAAATTAGACTTATTCTTGGCCTTGAAAGGCCTATCTTGTGGGAGGGCGTGGCCCTTACCCCCAGTGATGTCTGAGATAATCTCTTTCAATTCTGGCCCAAAAAGGGTTTTACCCTTGAAAGGGATATTAAGCAACTTTGTCTTGGAAGATACATCAGCTGACCAAGACTTTAGCCAGAGCGCTCTGCGCGCCTCAATTGCAAACCCTGAATTTTTTGCCGCTAATCTAGCTAACTGCAAAGCGGCATCTAAAATAAAGGAATTAGCTAACTTAAGTGTGTGAATTCTGTCCATAACCTCCTCATACGGAGTCTCTCTACTGAGCGACTTCTCTAGTTCCTCGAACCAGAACCACGCTGCTGTAGTGACAGGAATAATGCACGAAATAGGTTGTAGGAGGTAACCTTGCTGTACAAAAATCTTTTTAAGCAAACCTTCCAATTTTTTATCCATAGGATCTTTGAAAGCACAATTATCCTCGATAAGAATAGTAGTGCGCTTAGCTAGTGTAGAAACTGCCCCCTCGACCTTAGGGACTGTCTGCCATAAGTCCTTTCTGGGGTCGACCATAGGAAATAATTTCTTAAATATAGGAGGGGGGACAAAAGGTATGCCGGGCTTCTCCCACTCCTTATTCACTATGTCCGCCACCCGCTTGGGTATAGGAAAAGCGTCGGGTGCACCGGAACCTCTAGGAACTTGTCCATCTTGAACAATTTTTCTGGAATGACCAGGTTGTCACAATCATCCAGAGTAGATAGCACCTCCTTAAGCAGTGCGCGGAGATGCTCTAATTTAAATTTAAATGTCACAACATCAGGTTCTGCCTGTTGAGAAATTCTACCTGAATCAGAAATTTCCCCATCTGACAAAACCTCCCTCATGGCCACTTCAGATTGGTGTGAGGGTATGACAGAGCAATCATCATCAGCGCCCTCCTGCTCTACAGTGTTTAAAACAGAGAAATCGCGCTTTCTCTGAAATGCAGGCATTTTGGATAAAATATTTGCTATGGAGTTATCCATTACTGCCGTCAATTGTTGCATAGTAACAAGCATTGGCGCGCTAGAAGTACTAGGGGCCTCCTGCGTGGGCAAAACTGGTGTAGACACAGAAGGAGATGATGTAGAACTATGTCTACTCCCTTCATCTGATGAATCATCATGGGCAACTTTACTATCTGTGGCAGTACTGTCCTTACTTTGTTTGGACGCTATGGCACAATTATCACACAATTTTGAAGGGGGAGACACATTGGCTTCCATACATACAGAACATAGTTTATCTGAAGGCACAGACATGTTAAACAGGCTTAAACTTGTCAATAAAATACAAAAACCGTTTTAAAACAAAACCGTTACTGTCTCTTTAAATTTTAAACAGGGCACGCTTTTTTGTGAAAAACTATGAAGGAATTGTTCAATTTTAACCAAATTTTCACCACAGTGTTTCAAAGCATTGCACCCCAAATTTCAGACCTTTAACCCTTAAAATGACAAAACCGGAGCAGTTTACAGTTTTAACCCCTATACAGTCCCAGCTACAGCCTTTGCTGCGACTTTACCAAACCCAGGGGGGTATACGATACCAAATGAAGCCTTCTAGGAACCTTTTCAACCACTTCTAGACCCACACACATGCAGCTGCATGTCCTGCTCTCAAAAGTAACTGTGCAGTAATGGCGCGAAAATGAGGCTCTGCCTACTACATAGAAGGCCCTTCCTGACTGGGAAGGTGTCTAAACCAGTGCCTGACGTAAAAAAACGTTCCCCAAAGTTATAAAGTGTGAATTTCAACTTCAAACTGTATAAAATGCCCAAATAAAGCAATCGATCTAGCCCATAAAAGTGTCTACCAGTTTTATAGCCCATATTAAGCCCTTTATTCTGTTTGAGACTAAGAAAATGGCTTACCGGTCCCCATGAGGGGAAATGACAGCCTTCCAGCATTACACAGTCTTGTTAGAAATATGGCTAGTCATACCTTAAGCAGAAAAGTCTGCCAACTGTTTCCCCCAACTGAAGTTATCTCATCTCAACAGTCCTATGTGGAAACAGCAAACGATTTTAGTTACTGCTACTAAAATCATATTCCTCTCACAAACAGAACTCTTCATCTTTTTCTGTTTCAGAGTAAATAGTACATACCAGCACTATTTTAAAATAACAAACTCTTGATAGTAGAATAAAAAACTACAACTAAACACCACATACTCTTCACCATCTCCGTGGAGATGCTGCTTGTTCAGCAGGCAAAGAGAATGACTGGGGTGGGCGGAGCCTAGGAGGGACTATATGGACAGCTTTTGCTGTGCTCTTTGCCATTTCCTGTTGGGGAAGAGAATATTCCCACAAGTTATGGATGACGCCGTGGACCGGACACACCAATGTTGGAGAAAACCCTGTTTTTGAGAGGAAGAAGAGGATTATTGTTCTTTTATTCAAACAAAAGTAATGAAAAGGATTAAAAGCTTTCAATTTACCCATATGACTTCTTGTGCTGGGAAAGAAAAAACCCTTACCTCCAGACACAGAAAAAAAATTATTGAATCTAAACCAGAACTAAACAACTTTCCAAGAAAACAAACAAACAAAAGTTTGGATTTAGAAACTATATTAGGCAACTAAGACTATAACCATAAAGCCCTTCTGGAAAGAGCGTCTAACATCATATGCTTAGCAATACAAATAAATGCATAAGCAGATTAAAACAAAGCCAAAAGATACAGAAAGATTGTTGCACCAAATGGAGGAAGCTGCAACCAGACAGGCAATACTGCATTGCAGGCCAAAGAAGAAAACCTACTGGCTCTTCTATGAAAGAATTCCAGCTATAACCAAAGAAATGATAGTTCACATAGCCAAAGTAGAAATAATCCCATTCACTTTAGGAACAGATTCCCAAAGCCTAATAACAGAGACTGGTAAAGAATTTTTTTTTTTTTTAAAAACTTTCCAAATAATAAAAAGGACTACATGGATTAGAACAATCCTAGAAACTATCTCTGAGACGGCATCAGGAAAATAAAAGCTTGGGAAACTTAGCAGCAGGTTAAAAAATAAAATCCAAAAGCTAAACTTATCCTCAGATATCTTAGGATCTTTAACCCTTTGGCTGCTAAGCCATTTCCCACCTGGGTGCTAAGCTGGATTTGAGTTTTTCGTTTTTTAAATATATTTATTTTTTACTTTTTTTTCCAGATCACCAAGACTTATATTGTTGGATTACCTTTCCAACGGTGGGTCTTGGAGGTCTGTAGCTGCTTAGATGCCTGTGATACAGGCTTCTAAGCAGCATGCCCCCATTTCCCTATATTGTCCATTGTTAATTTTAAATAAAGTTGCGCAGTGATGTCACCACGCGAATCGTGAAGCCCCCAGATTGCCCTCAAGGTGGGTGAGTGCTAGCGATGGATCTGAGTCATCGTCAGCACCTGACTGGGACAATTGAGCCTTCATTAGTACTCAGAGGGTTAAACTAAACAAAACAAAATACATACCACCTCTTTTAAAAAGATGTTTAACTAAACAAAAAAAGAGGATAATTCTATATCCTGATCAGAGACAAACTCTAGATCACCAGATAAAATTTCACCCTCCAAGGTCAAATCAGCTGAACCATGTTTAGAAACATTGTGTAATACAGAATACCAGTAGAAAGAGAAAAAGTAAATTTATGCTTACCTGATAAATTAATTTCTTCTATGGTACGACGAGTCCACGGATTCATCCATTACTTGTGGGATATTATCCTTCCTAACAGGAAGTGGCAAAGAGCACCACAGCAGAGCTGTCTATATCGCTCCTCCCTTAGCTCCACCCCCCAGTCATTCGACCGAAGGTACAGGAAGAAAAAGGAGAAACTAAAAGGTGCAGAGGTGACTGAAGTTTAAAATCAAAAAAATATAATCTGTCTTAAAATGACAGGGCGGGCCGTGGACTCGTCGTACCATAGAAGAAATCAATTTATCAGGTAAGCATAAATTTACTTTTCTTCTATAATGGTACGACGAGTCCACGGATTCATCCATTACTTGTGGGATACAATACCAAAGCTACAGGACACGGATGAACGGGAGGGACAAGATAGATGGCTAAACAGAAGGCACCACTGCTTGAAGAATCTTTCTCCCAAAAATAGCCTCCGAAGAAGCAAAAGTATCAAATTTGTAAAATTTGGAAAAAGTATGAAGTGAAGACCAAGTCGCAGCCTTACAAATCTGTTCAACAGAAGCATCATTTTTAAAAGCCAATGTGGAAGCCACCGCTCTAGTAAAGTGAGCCGTAATTCGTTCAGGAGGCTGCTGTCCAGCAGTCTCGTATGCCAAACGGATGATGCTTTTCAGCCAAAAAGAAAGAGAGGTAGCCATAGCTTTTTGACCTCTACGTTTTCCAGAATAGACAACAAACAAAGAAGATGTTTGACGAAAATCTTTGGTCGCATGCAAGTAAAACTTCAAAGCACGAACCACGTCCAAGTTGTGCAACAGACGCTCCTTCTTAGAGGAAGGATTAGGACACAGAGAAGGAACAATAATCTCCTAATTAATATTCTTATTAGTAACAACCTTAGGAAGGAATCCAGGTTTGGTATGCAAAACCACCTTATCAGCATGGAAAACAAGATAAGGCGAGTCGCATTGCAATGCAGATAGTTCAGAAACTCTTCGAGCCGAAGAGATAGCAACTAAAAACAGAACTTTCCAAGATAAAAGCTTAATATCTATGGAATGCATAGGTTCAAACGGAACCCCTTGAAGAACTTTAAGAACTAAATTCAAACTCCATGGCGGAGCAATAGGTTTAAACACAGGCTTGATTCTAACTAAAGCCTGACAGAACGACTGAACGTCTGGAACATCTGCCAGACGCTTGTGCAGTAAAATTGATAAAGCAGATATCTGTCCCTTTAGGGAACTAGCTGATAGCCCCTTCTCCAATCCTTCTTGGAGAAAGGACAAAATCCTAGGAATCCTGATCTTACTCCATGTGGATTAGCCTTTGGATTCGCACTAATAAAAATATTTACGCCATATCTTATGATAAATTTTCCTAGTGACAGGCCTCCGAGCCTGAATCAAGGTATCTATGACCGACTCAGAGAATCCCCGCTTGAATAAAATCAAGCGTTCAATCTCCAGGCAGTCAGCCGCAGAGAAACTAGATTTGGATGCTGGAAGGGACCTTGAATCAGAAGGTCCTGTCTCAGTGGCAGAGTCCATGGTGGAAGAGATGACATCTCCACCAGGTCTGCATACCAAGTCGTGCGTGGCCACGCAGGTGTTATCAAAATCACCAAAGCTCTCTCCTGTTTGATTCTGGCAATTAAACGAGGAAGGAGAGGAAATGGTGGAAACACATAAGCCAGGTTGAACGACCAGGGTACTGCTAGAGCATCTATCAGTACTGCTTGAGGATCCCTTGATCTGGACCCGTAACAAGGAAGTTTGGCGTTCTGACGAGACGCCATCAGATCCAATTCCGGTGTGCCCCATTGATGAATCAATTGTGCAAACACCTCCGGATGGAGTTCCCACTCCCCCGGATGAAAAGTCTGACGACTTAGAAAATCCACTTCCCAGTTCTCCACTCCTGGGATATAAATTGCTGACAGATGGCAAGAGTGAGTCTCTGCCCATCAAATTATTTTGGTAACCTCTATCATCGCTAGAGAACTCTTTGTTCCCCCCTGATAATTGATATATGCTACAGTCGTGATATTGTACGACTGGAATCTTATGAATCTGGCCGAAGCTAGCTGAGGCCACGCCTGAAGTGTGTTGAATATCGCTCTCAGTTCTAGAATATTGATCGGGAGGAGAGCCTCCTCCTGAGTCCACACACCCTGTGCTTTCAGGGAGTTCCAGACTGCACCCCAGCCCAATAGGCTGGCGTCCGTCGTCACTATGACCCTGGCCTGCGGAAACACATTCCCTGGGACAGATGATCCTGTGACAACCACCAAAGAAGAGAGTCTCTGGTCTCTTGATCCAGATTCATCTGAGGAGATAATCCGCATAATCCCCATTCCACTGTTTGAGCATGCATAGTTGCAGTGGCCTGAGATGCAAGTGAGCAAACGGAACTATGTCCATTGCCGCTACCATGAGTCTGATTACCTCCATACACTGAGCCACTGACGGCCGGGGAATGGAATGAAGAGCTCGGCAGGTGGTTAAAATCTTTGATTTCGGGGGGCGTGTCCAAGCATCAGACATGGAAGGCAGCACATTTGAGAGCTCCGTGCCTTTAGCAACCTAATTTTCCATATATCTTAAGATAAACTTCACACTTCTCTAGTCTGCATATATATTATGAGTGAGAAGCTAAAGATTATTTTATCCCAGCCACTTTTATACCAAAGGGAGACCTAGAATTGACACCACTGAGAAGCAAGCTGCAAGCCGCAACAACCTACTCCTAACCTCCCTTATGACCTCCCTGCGTGAACAGTTATATTTCGCCACCCTGGAAACTTCTAGGAGGGATTATGTATCTGTATAACGAAACGGATGAAATGGAGGCAGAGATTGTTCTGATTGCGGGAACTCGAGGCTAAACTGGACACTCATTATTACAATCTGCGCAACATTTTCACAGAGGAATGGAGATCCTCGCGTGAGGCTGGCGACTCTTTGCTTGATCTGCTTAAGCCTGCGGTAAGCTGCTCAGCAACTTCCTCTTCATGTCATCCTCGGGACCCTGATACCCTGAGCAAACAAATGTTTATACAATTGTGGAGTCTCATGCTCTGATTTTAGTGTGCCCTGTGCCCACAGATAACTATCCCTTTGAGTTGTGATTTACACATACCACTAGATCAATTCTGATCCTCAGTGTTCTGTGGTTACTTGGTACACAACGTGGCTCCTACTTCCAGAATTTACCTTGCTAGATTGTAGATTTTTGTGTCAGCCTATTTCACCTGTTTAAACCTAACGCCAATTGTATTATTGAAGGAGGCTAGATTACATGATTTTGTATATTGTGTCACCACATTTAATGAACCGCTAGTTTCAGATAGTACTACGCTTACCGGTTATACTTTGCATATTTCACAAGAGGAGTAATGATTCTCTGATAGTGCTATAAAATACAATTGGGTAGTCTAGAGTATAGATTTTAATTTTATTCTACTGTTATTTTTTATATGTGTTTCATTGTATTGCACTACTTGAGCAGCATACACAATATTCCAGAGCTTACTCTCGTACCAGCCTTAGAACAATTAACACTGTCTACTTTTAGGCCCCCGCGTATCTGTACTTACCCTACCAGAAGATAAAGCCAGTGATATGCCCGGAGTGTGGTTAATGCTGCTATTTATAATAACCCTTCTTAAGAACACCAGATAGAATTCCTTATACTCTTGCCAACTCTCATTTGATGGGTTTAGTATAATACATATCCAGCAACCAGCACTCCCTTTGTCAGCATCCTGTGTGTACCACAAGACCAATTATGACTCCCAGTATAATGTAGTCCTATAGTTCCTATCAAGTAACCACCTTCACAACTCGTCATTACGTTTACACTTGAAATGTCAGCTTCGTTAGCTTACAACCCTTTAGGTAAGTTTTGCATCACTACTTTCTAGGATGGTATACATTCATGAGCAGTTCTACCATGTAGGTGTCATTCCTATATGCATAGCAAGAATAGCATAGATTCTTACGCCTAGATTTAGAGTTCTGCGTTAGCCGTCCAAACCAGCATTATGGGGTCCTAACGCTGGTTTTTACCGCCCGCTGGTATTTAGAGTCAGTCAGGAAAGGGTCTAACGCTCACTTTCCAGCCGCGACTTTCCATACCGCAGATCCCCTTACATCAATTGCGTATCCTATCTTTTCAATGGGATCTTTCTAACGCCGGTATTTAGAGTCTTGGCTGAAGTGAGCGTTAGAAATCTAACGACAAGACTCCAGCCGCAGAAAAAAGCCAGGCGTTAAGAGCTTTCTGGGCTAACGCCGGTTCATAAAGCTCTTAACTACTGTGCTCTAAAGTACACTAACACCCATAAACTACCTATGTACCCCTAAACCGAGGCCCCCCCACATCACCGCCACTCTATTAAATTTTTTTAACCCCTAATCTGACGACCGCACACCGCCGCAACCTACATTATCCCTATGTACCACTAATCTGCTGCCCCTAACATCTCCAACCCCTACATAATATTTATTACCCCCTAATCTGCCCCCCCCAACGTCGCCGCTACCTACCTACAATTATTAACCCCTAATCTGCCGACCGGACCTCACCGCTACTATAATAAATGTATTAACCCCTAATCCGCCTCACTCCCGCCTCAAAAACCCTACAATAAATAGTATTAACCCCTAATCTGCCGACCGGACCTCGCCGCTACTCTAATAAATGTATTAACCCCTAAAGCTAAGTCTAACCCTAACACCACTCTAAATTAAATATAATTTAAATCTAACGAAATAAAATAAATCTTATTAAATAAATTATTCCTATTTAAAGCTAAATACTTACCTGTAAAATAAACCCTAATATAGCTACAATATAAATAATAATTATATTGTAGCTATTTTAGGATTTATATTTATTTTACAGGCAACTTTGTATTTATTTTAACCAGGTACAATAGCTATTAAATAGTTAATAACTATTTAATAGTTACCTAGTTAAAATAATTACAAAATTACCTGTAAAATAAATCCTAACCTAAGTTACAATTAAACCTAACACTACACTATCAATAAATTAATTAAATAAACTATCTACAATTATCTACAATTAAATCAACTAAACTAAATTGCCAAAAACAAACAAACACTAAATTACCAAAAAAAACAAACACTAAATTACAAAAAATAAAAAAAGATTACAAGAATTTTAAACTAATTACACCTACTCTAAGCCCCCTAAAAAAATAACAAAGCCCCCCAAAATAAAAGAATGCCCTACCCTATTCTAAAATAAAAATTTTACAGCTCTTTTACCTTACCAGCCCTTAAAAGGGCCTTTTGCGGGGCATGCCCCAAAGAAAACAGCTCTTTTGCATTTAAATAAACATACAATACCCCCCCAACATTACAACCCACCACCCACATACCCCTAATCTAACCCAAACACCCCTTAAAAAACCTAACACTAAGCCCCTGAAGATCTTCCTACCTTATCTTCACCACGCCGGGTATCACTGATCCGTCCAGAAGAGGGTCCGAAGTCTTCATCCTACCTGGCAAGAAGAGGTCCAGAAGAGGGTCCGAAGTCTTCATCCTAACCGGCAAAAAGAGGGCATCCGGACCGGTAGACATCTTCATCCAGGCGGCATCTTCTTCCATCCGGCGCGGAGCGGGACCATCTTGAAGCAGCCGACGCGGATCCATCCTCTTCTAACGACGTCCTAAGTCCGAATGAAGGTTCCTTTAAGGGACGTCATCCAAGATGGCGTCCCTCGAATTCCGATTGGCTGATAGGATTCTATCAGCCAATCGGAATTAAGGTAGGAAAAATCAGATTAAGGTAGGAAAAATCAGATTGAGCTTGCATTCTATTGGCTGATCGGAACAGCCAATAGAATGCAAGCTCAATCTGATTGGCTGATTGGATCAGCCAATCCGATTGAACTTGAATCTGATTGGCTGATTCAATCAGCCAATCAGATTTTTCCTACCTTAATTCCGATTGGCTGATAGAATCCTATCAGCCAATCGGAATTCGAGGGACGCCATCTTGGATGACATCCCTTAAAGGAACCTTCATTGGGACTTAGGACGTTGTTAGAAGAGGATGGATCCGCGTCGGCTGCTTCAAGATAGTCCCGCTCCGCGCGGATGGAAGAAGATAGAAGATGTCGCCTGGATGAAGATATCTACCGGTCCGGATGCCCTCTTCTTGCCGGTTAGGATGAAGACTTCGGACCCTCTTCTGGACAGATCGGTGATACCCGGCGTGGTGAAGATAAGGTAGGAAGATCTTCAGGGGCTTAGTGTTAGGTTTTTTAAGGGGTGTTTGGGTTAGATTAGGGGTATGTGGGTGGTGGGTTGTAATGTTGGGGGGGGTATTGTATGTTTATTTAAATGCAAAAGAGCTGTTTTCTTTGGGGCATGCCCCGCAAAAGGCCCTTTTAAGGGCTGGTAAGGTAAAAGAGCTGTAATTTTTTTATTTTAGAATAGGGTAGGGCATTTTTTTTATTTTGGGGGGCTTTGTTATTTTTTAGGGGGCTTAGAGTAGGTGTAATTAGTTTAAAATTCATGTAATCTTTTTTTATTTTTTGTAATTTAGTGGGTTTTTTTTTGGTAATTTAGTTTAGTTGATTTAATTGTAGATAGTTTATTTAATTAATGTATTGATAGTGTAGTGTTAGGTTTAATTGTAACTTAGGTTAGGATTTATTTTACAGGTAATTTTGTAATTATTTTAACTAGGTAACTATTAAATAGTTATTAACTATTTAATAGTAATTGTACCTGGTTAAAATAAATACAAAGTTGCCTGTAAAATAAATATAAATCCTAAAATAGCTACAATATAATTATTATTTATATTGTAGCTATATTAGGGTTTATTTTACAGGTAAGTATTTAGCTTTAAATAGGAATAATTTATTTAATAAGAATTATTTTATTTCGTTAGAATAAAATTATATTTAACTTAGGGGGTTGTTAGTGTTAGACTTAGCTTTAGGGGTTAATACATTTATTATAGTAGCGGTGCGGTCCGGTCGGCAGATTAGGGGTTAATAATTGTAGGTAGGTGGCGGCGACGATGGGGGTGGCAGATTAGGGGTTAATAAATATAATATAGGGGTAGGCGGTGTTAGGAGCAGCAGATTAGGGGTACATATGGATAACGTAAATTGCGGCGGTGTACGGAGCGGCAGATTAGGGGTTAAAAATAATATGCAGGGGTCAGCGATAGTGGGGGCGGCAGATTAGGTGTTAATAAGTGTAAGATTAGGGGTGTTTAGACTCGGGGTACATGTTAGGGTGTTGGGTGCAGACTAAGGAAGTGTTTCCCCATAGGAAACAATGGGGCTGCGTTAGGAGCTGAACGCTGCTTTTTTGCAGGTGTTAGGTTTTTTTTCAGCTCAAACTGCCCCATTGTTTCCTATGGGGGAATTGTGCACGAGCACGTTTTTTAAGCTGGCTGCGACCGTAAGCACCGCTGGTATTTAGAGTTGAAGTGGCGGTAAATTATGCTCTACGCTCCCTTTTTGGAGCCTAACGCAGCCCTTCAGAGAACTCTAAATACCAGCAGTATTTAAAAGGTGCGGGGGAAAAAAAGCACACGTAGCTAACGCACCCCTTCTAACGCAAAACTCTAAATCTAGGCGTTAGTATTAAGTGGCAATAAAACACATTACCAGGTAATGTATGACTTATTACATTCTATTTATGTCTGGCTGTTTAAGCTTGAGCACCACAAACTACCTCCTGGAGTGAGTGCTTTCCTTCTATAATCATCACCATTGGTCTTCACCTAGGCCACATCTTTATGTATTTTATTCAGGGATTATAGATACTTCCCTACCATCTACTTAAAAATACAGACCTTTACCTATTCATGCAAAAGCCATCACACTCTTATACCTAAAAATATAAATTATGAGCCCATGCCTACATTTCCCTTGTGTATCACCTCAGATATCAGCCTATTTCTCTATTGGTGATCCTCATGAGTATGTTTCTACCTATCATTCAAATTCCCTGGACACGTCCCCCTCCCCCCTCCCAATTTTAGAGCAGCTCTGGCCTGCTGATTTCCCCTTACCCATTAACACATGGTCCAAGAGTGGCCTCCATGTAACTGTCATTCACTATTTCATTTCTTATTCACCGGGTCCATGAGTGGCCTATGTTACAGTTACTCCACTTCTGCAATCATAAAGGTAAATGAGGTTCCATTGGTATCTACATTATCTCCCTACTGATAATACCTAGCCTGTTATTATTTGATATACTGTAATGAATATAATTGACTTACAAGTTTTGATTATCATACAGTAACTGTTGAAACAAAGATTAGCTTATTGTATATTCACTTAACTGCATTGATGTGTCAATACCTTTTTTTGTCTCCTCTGTTAACTTATGACAACCTCAATAAAAAAATATTTAAAAAAAATAAAAAATCTTTGATTTCCTGACCTCCGTCAGAAACATTTTCATGTCCACCGAATCTATCAGAGTTCCCAGGAATGGAACTCTTGTGAGAGGAATAAGTGAACTCTTTTTTTACGTTCACCTTCCACCCCTGAGATCTTAGAAAAGCCAACACGATGTCCATGTGAGATTTGGCTAGGTGGTAAGTTGACGCCTGAATTAAGATATCGTCCAGATAAGGCACCACTGCTATGCCCCGCGGTCTGAGAACCGCTAAAAGGGACCCTAGTACTTTTGTGAAAATTCTGGGAGCTGTGGCCAACCCAAAGGGAAGAGCCACAAACTGGTAATGCTTGTCCAGAAAGGAGAACCTGAGGAACTGGTGATGATCTTTGTGGATAGGGATGTGTAGATACGCATCCTTTAAGTCCATGGTGGTCATAAATTGACCCTCCTGGATCATTGGTAAAATAGTCCGAATGGTCTCCATCTTGAAGGATGGGACTCTGAGGAATTTGTTTAGAATCTTGAGATCTAAAATTGGTCTGAAGGTTCCCTCTTTCTTGGGAACCACAAACAGATTGGAGTAAAACCCCTGCCCCGTTCTGTTTTCGGAACTGGGCAGATCACTCCCATGGTATATAGGTCTTCTACACAGCGTAAGAACGCCTCTCTCTTTGTCTGGTTTACAGACAATTGAGAAAGATGGAATGTCCCTCTTGGAGGACAATCCTTGAAATCTAGAAGATACCCCTGGATTACGATTTCTAACGCCCAGGAGTCCTGAACGTCTCTTGCCCAAGCCTGAGCAAAGAGAGAAAGTCTGCCCCCTACTAGATCCGGTCCCGGATCGGGGGCTACCCCTTCATGCTGTCTTGATGGCAGCAGCAGGCTTCTTGGCCTGTTTACCTTTGTTCCAAGTCTGGTTAGGTTTCCAGACCGACTTGGATTGAGCAAAATTACCCTCTGGTTTTGCAGCAGGGGAAGAGGTAGCGGGACCACCTTTGAAGTTCCGAAAGGAATGAAAATTATTTTGTTTGGCCCTCATCTTATTTGTGTTATCCTGAGGGAGGGCATGGCCTTTTCCTCCAGTGATGTCTGAA
Organism: Bombina bombina; assembly: GCF_027579735.1. NCBI lineage: Eukaryota > Metazoa > Chordata > Amphibia > Anura > Bombinatoridae > Bombina > Bombina bombina. The sequence goes on from NC_069502.1 coordinate 1,091,628,930, forward strand.
ATGATCTCTTTCAGTTCAGGCCCGAATAGGGTCTTACCTTTGAAAGGAATGGCTAAAAGCTTAGATTTTGATGACACATCAGCAGACCAGGACTTAAGCCATAACGCTCTACGCGCTAAAATGGCGAAACCTGAATTGACTTTCTTCAATGACTTTCTTCAATGTCAGACATGTTGAACAGGCTAGTAATGGCTACAAACAAGCATGAAAACACTTTATTTAGTGAAAAAAATAACAATCTTAAAAAAACGGTACTGCACCTTTAAGAGAAAAAAAGCATACACGTTCTGCAAAACTGCTTTAAAATGCACCAAATTTTTAAAATTTTTGCAAGCAGACTCTGTATGTGTAGTTAAGATTGCCCCACAAGGAAATTTAACATTTAACCCTTTAATGTGCAAACCGGATTGGAATTAGGCCTAAATCCGGAAAAAACACCCCCAGCACCTTGCCACAGCCCTGCTGTGGCGCCTACCTGCCCTCAGGGATAGTAAATATGGGGTTAAAGCTTCGATTTGGCCCAAAACATCCACAAGGGCCCTCAGGAGTTGGAGCTTGCTGCGTGAAAACATCTGCGCATCTGAGGCGCGAAAATAGGCCCCGCCCATCTCACTCGATGTCTCTACAGCCTCAAAGAACCGCACCAGAGTGGTTTTAAACTAGCCATGTGGGTTCTGAGACCCCAAAAAAAAGCCAAGTGTACCCTCAATAAAGTTGCCCAAAAAACGTTATTGCCCACAAAACGTTAACAGCACTCCCAGTTCATAAAACGTTTGCCCACAAACATTCAAAACTCAGTGTCAACCATTTTTGTAATTAGCCCCTTATGCAAGCTTAGTAATGCCTTTCTATAGCTCTTAGGATTACTGCTTACCCTTACCCTCATGGGGATACTGTCAGCCTTTCTGAAATACACAGTCTCTCCAGAAAAAATGACTGAACATACCTCACTGCTATATAGCATGAAAACGTTCCTCACACTGAAGTTTCTTGTACCCCTCAGCCTCTGTGGGAACAGCACTGGATCTTAGTTACAAATGCTAAGATCATCATCCTCCAGGCAGAAGTCTTCATCCATCTGCTGCCTGAGAGTAAATAGTACACACCGGTACCATTTAAAACCAAAAACTCTTGCTTGAAGAAATTAAAAACTAATATTTTATCACCTCTTTCATTTTACCCTTCCTAGTACTTAGAGTAGGCAAAGAGAATGACTGGGGGGTGGAGCTAAGGGAGGAGCTATATAGACAGCTCTGCTGTGGTGCTCTTTTCCACTTCCTGTTAGGAAGGATAATATCCCACAAGTAATGGATGAATCTGTGGACTCGTCATACCATTATAGAAGAAATATAAACTGACCTTTGACACTTACATAAAGGATGCATAGCTACCAGCATCTCAGACAGTAGGACATATGAAATTGTTAAATCCTGGAGAGAAATCTGGAGAAGTTCCCTGTATAGAGAAACAGATGGAGGGCAGATACCTTTAGAAGCAAAAACAGCATTTTAACAAAGCCTGCACAGCTAAGCTGGAGGCAAAATATCAGTAAACTTGCAATACACACACTTAATATTAGTATGACAGAAACAGAGGGCTCCACGATAGTCAGTATTTTTGTTCCCAGGACCTTTTTAGCACTTGAATCACCCAGCTGATTTTACTGACCAACCGGCTAAAGTTTTAGCCAATATTAAGCTACATATTACAATAGTTTACAAACTAAATAACCCAACTGCCAAAATAAAAAATGTACTTACCCATGGGCACCCAACTACTGGAAATCTTCTAACTGGGATCCAGTAGATAACCAAACAAAAGCTGAACATAACAGGAGAGGATATGGAACAGGAGCATACCTACGACCCAACAGTATACTAAGGGCAGGTCCCCAAAACACCTGTGGAAGGATTGAGACTAACTGACATAGGGTGTAATTGTGCCACTGCCATATACTCCAAATACATCCCTCTGCCTTACATCAGCAATCTGAGGGGAATGGGCCTCAAAGTCTGCAAACTCCTCTCACAAAAAAACATAATTCTTCACATTCCTCCTGCGGAGACAAAGACCAGACTAGTTACCAGTAAGGTGGGAGGGGTTTATTAGAGCTCTTGAGGTTTGGGAATATTTGCCTCCTTATAGTGGCCAGGAAGATTAATTCCCTGGAGTAATGTATCATGGGACTCTCATCACCTGTATGAAAGAAAAAGAAAATTTATGCTTACCTGATAAATTTGTTTCCTCTTGGACATGACGAGTCCACGGATCATCTTCATTACTTATGGGATATTCTCCTCCTGCCTGCAGGAGGCGGCAAAGAGCACCTACAGCAGAGCTGTTAAATAGCCCCTCCCTTCCCCTCCAACCCAGTCATTCGACCGAAGTTAGGAAGAGAAAGGAAAAGCCAAAGGTGCAGAGGTGTCTGAAGTTGAGAAAAATAAAATCCTGGCTAAACAGACAGGGTGGGCCGTGGACTCGTCATGTCCAAGAGGAAACAAATTTATCAGGTAAGCATAAATTTTCTTTTCCTCTTAAGGACATGACGAATCCATGGATCATCTTCATTACTTATGGGATACAATACCCAAGCTTAGAGGACACAGATGATACGGGAGGGACAAGACAGGATACCTAAACAGAAGGCACCACTGCTTGAAGAACCTTTCTCCCAAAAGTCGCCTCAGCTAAGGCAAAAGCATCAAATTTGTAGAATTTGGAAAAAGTGTGAAGAGAGGACCAAGTAGCAGCTTTACAAATCTGTTCAATAGAAGCTTCATTCTTGAATGCCCATAAAGAAGCCACAGCTCTAGTAGAATGAGCCGTAATCCTCTCAGGAGGCTGCTTCCCAGCGGTTTCATAAGCAAAACGAATGATACTCCTCAACCAAAAAGAAAGTGAAGTAGCCGTAGCCTTTTGACCCCTTTGTTTCACTGAGAAAACAACAAATAAAGAAGAAGACTGACGAAAAATCCTTTGTCGCCTGTAAATAGAACTTTAAAGCACGAACAACATCAAGGTTGTGTAAAAGACGTTCCTTCTGAGAAGAAGGATTAGGACACAACGAAGGTACAACAATCTCCTGGTCAATGTTTCGATCCGAAACTACCTTAGGAAGAAAACCCAACTTGGTACGCAAGACAACCTTATCAGCATGAAAAATAAGATAAGGGGAAGCGCATTGCAAAGCCGAAAGCTCGGACACTCTACGAGCAGAGGAAATAGCAACAAGAAATAAAACTTTCCAAGACAGAAGCTTAACATCCAATGAATGCATGGGTTCAAACGGAACCCCTTGAAGAATATTGAGAACTAAATTAAGACTCCATGGAGGAGCAAAAGGCTTAAATACAGGTCTGATCCTGACCAGAGCCTGACAGAAAGACTGAACATCTGGAACATCTGCCAGACGTTTATGTAACAAAACCGACAAAGCCGAAATCTGACCCTTTAAGGAACTAGCCGACTAACCCTTCTCCAAACCCTCCTGGAGAAAAGCAAGAATTCTCGGAATCCTAATCTTACTCCATGAGTAGCCATTAGATTTGCACCAATAAAGATATTTACGCCATATCTTATGGTAAATCTTTCTAGTCACCGGCTTACGAGCCTGAACCAAGGTCTCAATGACCGCATCTGAAAAACCTAATTTTGACAAAATTAAACGTTCAATCTCCAAGCAGTCAGCTTCAGAGAAACTAGATTTGGGTGAAGGAAGGGACCTTGAATGAGAAGATCCCTTCTCAACGGAAGTCTCCAGGGTGGCAGAGACGACATGCCTACCAGGTCCGTATACCAAGTTCTGTAAGGCCAGGCAGGAGCAATGAGGATCACTGGAGCCCTCTCCTGTTCGATTTGAGCAATGACCCGAGGAAGAAGCGCAAACGGAGGAAACAGGTATGCCAGCTTGAAGGACCAAGGAACTGCCAGGGCATCTATCAGTTCCGCCTGCGGATCCCTGGACCTCGACCCGTACCTTGGAAGCTTGGCATTCTGTCGAGATGCCATGAGATCCAACTCTGGTTGTTCCCATTTAAGGATCAGACTTGAGAACACTGCCGGATGAAGTTCCCACTCTCCCGGATGGAAAGTTTGTCTGCTTAGAAAATCCGCCTCCCAGTTGTCCACCCCTGGTATGTGGATCGCTGACAGATTACAAGAGCGGTTCTCCGCCTACTGAATTATCTTGGATACTTCTGACATCGCCAAGGAACTCCTCGTTCCTCCCTGATGATTGATGTAGGCGACAGTCGTTATGTTGTCCGACTGAAATCTGATGAACCGGGCCGAGGCCAACTGAGGCCAGGCTAGAAGTGCATTGAAAATTGCTCTCAGTTCCAGAATGTTGATAGGAAGGAGAGAGACTGCACGGGTCCACACTCCCTGAGTCTTCAGAGAACACCAGACGGCTCCCCATCCTAAAAGACTGGCGTCTGTTGTCACGATCACCCAGGAAGGTCTGTGAAAGCAGGTTCCCTGAGAAAGATGATCCAGAGACAACCACCAATGAAGAGAGTCCCTTGTCTCCTTCTCCATGACTATTTGAGGAGACAAATCCGCATAATCTCCATTCCACTGTCTGAGCATGTTCAGCTGTAGAGGTCTGAACATGCCGCTACATCAGTCCGATTACCTACATACACTGGGCCACTGATGGCTTCCGAGTGTTTTGGAGCACTCGACAGGTATCTATAATCTTTGATTTCCTGACTTCTGTCAGAAAAATCCTCATTTGAACAGAATCTATTAAAGTCCCCAAGAAGGTAACCCTTGTCTTTGGAACTAAAGAACTCTTTTCTAAATTCACCTTCCACCCGTGGGACCTCAGGAAGGCTATGACAATGTCGGTATGAGACTTTGCTTGATGGCAAGATGGCGCCTGGATTAGAATATCATCCAGGTAAGGCGCTACTGCAATGCCCCGTGGTCTTAGGACTGCCAAAAGAGACCCCAGAACCTTTGTGAAAATTCTGGGTGCCGTGGCCAACCCAAAAGGAAGAGCCACAAACTGGAAATGTTTGTCTAGAAATGAAAATCTTAGGAACTTGTGATGTTCCCTGTGGACAGGAACATGAAGATATGCATCCTTCAAGTCCACCGTCGTCATGAATTGACCCTCCTGGATCAATGGCAGAATAGTGCGAATAGTCTCCATCTTGAATGATGGGATTCTGAGAAACTTGTTTAGACCAGTGATTTTTAACCTTTTTTTTGCCGTGGCACACTTTTTTACATTAAAACTTCCTGTGGCACACCACCATCCCAAAATTTAAAAAAAATCACACATTGTAGCCTAATACAGCATATATATATACACATACACACAAACACACACATACTGTATGTACTGTGCTGTTATGCCATGCCTCCTACAAATTACCCCTGCACTGGGAGTAAAAAATAAGCAAAGTTTAAAAAATATGTCACACTGTTGTCAGTCTGCCGTGGCACACCTGAGGATCTCTCACGGCACACTAGTGTGCCACGGCACACTGGTTGAAAAACACTGGTTTAGACTCTTGAGGTCTAGGATTGGCCTGAAAGTTACCTCCTTTTTGGGAACTACGAACAGATTGGAATAAAAACCTTCTCCTTGTAGGAACTGGAACAATTACTCCCATGGAGGAGTGGTCTCTTACACAACATAAGAACTCCTCTCTTTTTATCTGGTTTGCAGATAACCTTGAAAGGAGAAACCTTCCTCGAGGAGGAAAAGTTTTGAACTCCAGTCTGTATCTCCGGGACAAAATCTCTATAGCCCAGGGATCCTGAACATCTCTTACCCAAGCCTGAACGAAAAAGGAGAGTCTGCGCCCGACCAGATCCGGTCCTGGATCGGGGGCAAACCCTTCTTGCTATCTTGGATTCGGCAGCAGGCTTCTTGGATTGTTTCCCCTTGTTCCATGACTGGTTGGGTCTCCAAGTAGGCTTAGGATGGGTAAAGTTTCCGTCCTGTCTGGCGGAGGAAACAAAGGAATTACCCTTAAAATTTCGAAAGGAACGAAAATTACTTTGACGTCCCTTTTGCTTGTTTCTCTTATCCTGAGGAAGGAGATGACCCTTACCTCCAGAGATATCGGAAATAATTTCCTTTAGGCCAGGTCCAAACAAGGTCTTTCCCTTGTAAGGAATTGCTAGAAGCTTAGATTTGGAGGACACATCCGCAGACCAGGGCTTTAACCACAAGGCTCTACGGGCCAAGATAGAAAACCCCGAAGTTTTTGCAGCTAATTTAGTAATTTGCAAAGTAGCATCAGTAATAAAGGCATTAGCTAATTTCAGCGCCTTAATCCTATCTTGGATTTCCTCTAAAGGGGTCTCAGTTCTGAGGGACTCAGACAGAGCGTCAAACCAATAAGCTGCTGCACTAGTAACCGTAGCAATGCATGCAGCTGGCTGCAACAATAACCCCTGATGAATATAAATCCTCTTATGTAATCCTTCCAACTTCTTGTCCATGGGATCCTTAAAAGCACAGCTATCCTTAATAGGAATAGTCGTACACGGGTGGAAACAGCTCCCTCCACCTTAGGGACCATCTGCCAATTTTTCTTTATAGCGTCTGCTACCGGAAACATTTTCTTGAAGACTGAGGAGGTAGAAAAAGGAATACCTGGTCTGTCCCATTCCTTAGAAATAATCTCCAAAGTCTTCTTAGGTATTGGAAAAACATCTGAATACGAGGGAGTTTCAAAATATCTATCCATTTTACACAACTTTTCAGGAGCCACTACTACTGTAGAGTCACAATCATCTAAAATTGTTAATACCTCCCTGAGTAACAGACGGGGGTGTTCTAACTTAAACCTGAAAGAAGCCACCTCAGAATCTGAAAAAGGTGCTGAAGTTCTGAACTTCCAGAATCAGAAAGTTCACCTTCAGATAAAGACTCTGAACCCTCTAACTCATGTTCCTGAGAGGGTAAATTTGAAATTGACAACAAGGCATCAGCATCCTTACTGACCTCATGGTCACTCCTTTTGCATCTGCCTTGAAACATAGGAAAGGCAGAATGTATCAGAAATAGAAGCAGAAACAACCTTAGCTATGTCCATTAAAGAAAAATTTGGACATGCCCTGGGCTCCTGGCGTTGGGTTCCGGTGGAGGAGGAGCAAAGCCTATGCTGCTGAGCTCTCTGCTCCAGTCCTGCAGCACCTGGCGGTGGGATTTTCGCACCTCCCCTTGATTGGGGTTGCTACCTGTATAGTACTACCATCTCTGGGACCCATTCAGTGGAACTCCAACCCACTGTACTGACAGACAGAGCTAATTGAGAGGGACCACTGATTTGGCCTGGGCACTGCAGCATTTGGCTTTACCGTTGTTGATGCCCTATAGTAATGGTCATACCTTTTCTCTGTGAGAGCCGCAAAAGAAGAGACGAGAGAAGCGTATAGCCTGCCTGAAAACCACTGTGGATCCTCTGTGCGTCCCTCTGAGTCAACATACAAATTGCCTGCTTTAAATCTCCCTACCCCTCCTCATCTATTGCTCCTACTGACCTGAATCCGGTTTGTGCACCCTAAAGTCTTGAGGAAACCGACGTTGGCGGCTTCTTCTGAGAAAGTCCCCGGACCCCGCTGTGCTTTCTAACAAAGCTGTGCTGTGACCGTGCCGCCTCCTCCCCCACCGGTGCTGCGTGGGAGGAGGCACCGGGACTGACGGTGGATAGGAGGAACACGCCTGGGGCTACGTTCTGCCCTACAGAGTCTTCTGGTGCTACTCCCTCTTCCCCCTCTCCCACCGGTGCTGCGCGGGAGGGGGTGAGCGGAACTGTAGCCTACACACGGATCTGCTGAACGCCGCTGTGACCAAGGGGAGACTTCCTTGGGGTCTGCTTGCCTCTCTGGTCTGCGGCTCTGCTGATATATTCTGTTGATTTTCTGCACACGGCTACCGGACAGAGGAGGAGGAGGTGAGTTCTTCTCAGAAAAAAAAAACCAAACAAACTGTATTTCCTCAGACGGATAAAAGAACCTAGGGGCGCATAGAAGGGAACAGGCTTAAAACCCTAACCCCCCTATGAAATAGGTATGTTAAAACAAATATAAGAAAGGGGAGCAGGGGGTAATAAAACCTACGAAACCAAGGTTTCAAGTCATCTTTTGGTCTGGACTGAGCAACCCTGAGCCAGAGCTTATTAAAGGAAAAGAAAAAAAAATCATGATATGACTGTATAACTAAGGGGAATCACACTGAAGGAGAAACAAAAGTAACAGATTTCCCCTGTGCTATTTTTTTCTAAAAGTTACACTGTCAAGACCTGAAGACTTGCTTATACAAAATGATACATCCAGCACTTTGAAATGTCTGAGGTTATATACAAGAACTTGATAATCATTTAGAGTATAGTGCTTAGTTGGGCCTATTAAGCACAGTTCTTCTTAGGCTATTCAGAGATAAAGAAAAGTTGTTTTTTTTTTTCTTTTTTTCTCTTTTTAGTTTTTTTTTTGCTTGTTTAAAAAAATGTAATGCCTAACAGGAAACTGTATGTATTTGAATCCCTATCTGGTACTCTGGGATAACTATGTATTTATAAGAGTAACATTGTCTAGCAGGGTTAAGGAGAGGAGAAGATAGAGGGGAGGAGAAGGGGGGGAAGAGAAAAGGGTGTTGTCCTGCTAATGCTTCTCCTTGCTTCTTCAATAACCACATAGCCACATAAAGCTGTAGCTTCGTTTGTTCTAAAGAGGCAAAAGAAAAAAGAACCACTACCTTTTTCTTTCTATAAACCAATTTGAAAATTGTAACAAGAATCTATAGCAATATAACTATAAATGTGCTATAAGTATTTTTCATTTAAAAACTTAGATATCTTAGGAGGGTAGTAAAATGGTACCTAACAGATAATATCATAGGTCTGCCATTATTGGTAATATAATGACATCTCTCAAATGACCCAAGTGTAAAACCATAGAACACGCCCCTCTGTACTCAATATAAATATTTTCCATTTACTGATTCTTGAGTTAAGTAAATAAGGTCTTACTTGCTGATATATAGTGGTGAACTGTGTACACCTCTTGCATGTAAATTGAAATTAGAGATTGGCTTTATTTGTTTCTGTTTTCGGTAAGGGCTGGTATATATATTTTGCTATCTTATTAGTTATTTAGGATCTTGGCAATACCTATTAAAATAAACAATAATATCTTGATATAATTTTACTGAGACATATCTTCTGGTAATTTGGAAAAATAGTGTTTAATTACTGTCATAGTCTTTCTCTCTAGTACTTTATTCTCTATACAAAGCTAATTTAAAAAAATATTCCTTGCTCCTGCTTCCCTGGAGGGACAATACACAACTAATTTAAGCACTTTTTCACGTCTTTTTTTTCACCTTTTCCCCCTCTTTTTTTTTTTTTTTTCCCTACATCTTTTTTCTAACCACTACACACCTCACACTTGTACACCCTCACTTTCCTTTTTTTTTTTTTTTTTTTAAATTTTAATTAATATCCCCCTTGTGGGGTCCGATTCACGTCTCTTGTTTTTTCTACACAACTCCCGATCAGGAATTTTTGTCACAAGTCACTTTTCTTCCCTCAGCACATGGATACATTTCTTCATAATCTATCAAAGACTCCCTCTCCCACCATGGCAGCACGACACAGGGATAGAAAACTTAAAAGTACTCCAGAGATTACTGCTGATAGTCAAACAACTCTAATAAACACACCCATAGCACAGGAAACAACTAATATTCAAAATCTAGTCGCCAGTATTTCAGATGCTCTTTCTCCTAAATTCGAAGCTCTTAGAACTGAAATTAAGCAGGACATCCTTTTATTAACTCAAGAAGTAAGACAGTTTTCTAACAGACTACAAGAAGCTGAGCAAAGGGTGTCAGACCTAGAAGATTTAACAGTTTCACATAATTCTAAACTAGAAGGCTTAAATACTACTATCCAAAAAATCCATAGCAAGTTAGAAGACCTAGAAAATCGTTCTAGGAGAAATAATATTAGAATTATAGGCTTGCCAGAAGAACAACAATATGAAAATCTCTCTTCCTTCATCTCAGAAACACTACCTAAAATCCTTAAAATTTCATCTGATTATCAACCTATCTTAGTTGAAAGAGCACATAGGCTTGGGCCAGCTCGTACAGATAACAAAGGCAGAAGTAGGCCCAGACCCGTAATAGCAAAGTTATTAAATTACCAAGATAAGATTGTTTTACTTCAACATTATCGCAAACATCAGCCAATCAGTATTGGAGGGACCTCAATTCTCATCTTCCAAGACTTTTCGGCTGATACAGCGTCAAAAAGAAGAGAACTGGCCCCTATCTGTTCCAAATTTATACAGCATGGCTATCGAGCCACTATAATTTATCATTCTAAGCTTAAAGTTGAATATAATGCAGGTCCTAAATTGGGCTAAACCCGTGAGTCTCGACAATGGCGAGGCACAGGGCGAGGGATCAATCTTTCGCAGACGCGAAAGAACTCGGGGTTTTTGTTGTGAAATTTTCCTTTTTTTTTTCTTTCTTTTTTTTTTCTCTCTCCCTCTCCCCCTCCCTCTTAGTATATAAAGGCAATAATGATAGACAAATGTAAAATAGTCTCTTGGAATGTGGGAGGTATTTCAACACCCATAAAAAGAAAAGCAATTCTTACTTATTTACAGAAAGTACAAACTGATATAGGGTTCATACAGGAAACACATTTAACTGCAGAAGAATCTCTAAAATTGAGAACTTCTTGGGTAAAAGAAATATACTTTGCACCTAGCGTGAGGAGGAAAAGAGGAGTAGCCATATTAATAGGGAAAAAAACTAACTTTGAAATTATTCATTCTGAGGCTGATCCTGGGGGGAGATATGTCCTGTTGAAGCTTAAATTTGCTCAAAAGGTTTTTACACTTTGCAATGTTTACGGTCCTAATGTCTTAGATCCTGAATTCTGGGACTCTCTCCAGTCCAAACTTCTCGTATATACTACAGGGCATTTAATTTTCGGTGGCGATTTTAATATGGCACCTCAATGCCCAATAGATAGATTAAGACTCAACACTAAACGGCTGAAACAAAAAAAAGATAACCTGGAGTCTAAGATGTTTAAGAAAATTATGCAAAATTTAGCTCTACGAGATATCTGGAGAGCTCAGAATTCTACTGCTCAAAATTATTCTTGCCTCTCGAAGGCTCATAAAACCCTCTCTAGGATCGATTTGTTTTTGACCGATGAACGTATATATCTATCTCAGGTCAAATCTGGAATTTTGCCGATTTCATTATCAGATCACGGACCTATCTTTATTGAACTACAAACCACACATTCACAGGCTGCTTTGCCACGTTTTTTGTTTCCCTACTCTATGGCATCTGATTCTAAATTTAAAAACTGGCTCAAAATTAAATTTGAAGAGTACGTGCACTTCAATAGCGAATACCTGAATCGCCCAGAATTATTCTGGGAGGCTGCAAAAGCAGTAATGAGGGGGGAAATAATTGCTTACAGAGGTACATTTCTTAAAAAGATGAGATCAAGAGAGAAAGAAGTACTCAAATTCTTATAATCAATATCTTATGGACAAAACCCCCCTAAACTGGGCAAGATATGTCCGCGCTAAAAATGAAAGAGATACTTTTATATTGCAACAAGAATCACAAAAGGAACTGAGAATTCAGGCCAAAATGTATAGGTATGGCAATAAATCGGGTAGAATGCTGGCTAAACTAGTGAAAAATGAGAAAAAGCAATCAGTTATAGAACAACTTCAGCATGAAGGAAAACAATTGCTAAAATCTGATGATATCTCGCAGGCATTTTTTGAATACTTCCAAGAGCTCTATACATTTGAGTTCTGGAATAAAATTATTCATCCTATATTGCCAACAGAAATCTTGAATACCTTAAACTCTCCCATCACCATAGAAGAAATTGAGAAAACAATCTTCAAATTATCTTTCAATAAAGCAGCTGGTCCTGACGGACTTCCTGGTGAGTTTTACAAGATATTATCTATGGAAAGTGCCCCTCATCTATGTTCTCTTTTCAATAATTTCTATATAGATGGCAAACCTGTCCCACCCTCCTTCTCTTCATCTTTTACGACCTTAATACTCAAAAGTGGAAAAGATCCTAAGCATAAGGAATCATATAGACCAATAGCTCTTCTGAATTCAGATTACAAAATTTTAACTGCAGTATTAGCATCCAGACTACAGGGGGCACTTGCAAAAATTATCCATTCTGACCAAGCAGGATTTCTAAATAAACGCAATTCCTCTGCAAAAATCAGAGAGGTCTTGGTAGTGACGGAATACTTCAGGAATCGGTCAGATTCAGAGGAGGGGGATGGGGATATCCCAGATCTTGCCATTCTTTCTATAGACGCCGAAAAGGCTTTCGATTCCATCTTTCACGAACATATAAAAACTTCATTAAGAAAGTTTGGCATAGGAGGCAATTTTTCTAAATTTGTTGAGAATTTATATAGTCAACCCTCTACAAGACTGATAGTCAATAACAATCTTACTTCTCCTATAATTCTGGGCAGAGGGACACGACAGGGGTGCCCACTCTCCCCCCTCTTATTTGACGTTGCCATTGAACCCCTGGCAATTAAGATAAGGCAATGTCTTGACGGTATAAAAATTCACAATCATGAGATAAAAATTGGACTGTATGCGGACGACTTACTTCTATATCTGGCTAATACCAAAGTGAATATCCCTAAGCTGATTCAGATAATGGACCAATTTGGGTCCTTTTCTGGATACAGAGTGAATATGACAAAATCAGAAATATTCTGGCTTAGGAAAAATAGCACCTCTATCAAATATTCCTTTTCAGGAGGTCACAGATTTCTTTAGATATCTTGGAATCTGTATTCCGGTCAGATTTTCAGATTTATATAATATTAACATTCCACCTATATTGAAATATATTAAAGGGAAACTTAAGGCATGGCAAAACCTACCTATATCAATTTCTGGCCGAATCGCACTATTTAAAATGACTCTGTTTCCAAAACTGCTTTATATTCTTCAAAATACTCCGATAACTTTATTAGAAAAGGATATTCGTTCAATTAATAGCTCACTTATACAGTTCCTCTGGCAGGAGAAAAGATCAAAAATATCCCTCGTTAAACTTTCAGTGCCGAAGGAATACGGAGGGCTCGCCTTACCGGATATAAGTTTTTACAATCTTAGTTTTCTCGCTCGGGTAGTAACTGACTGGATCTCACTTAATAATTATGTTTTGAACAATGATCTTGAAATAAGCATCTGCAACCCGTATCTCCCAGCGGCATTAGTACATCTGACGCCAAAGGAAATACCGTCAGAAATTAAGAAATTGAAAACAATCTTCAATCCACTTAAGGCATGGTATAAAATTGCCAACCTCCTCTCAATTAATACCAAGGCTTCCTCTTATTTACCCTTAATAGGAAATCCGAAATTCCAATTAGGCCTAAATTCTGCTGTCTTTAAAGGCTGGCATAATGCTGGCCTGACTAAGGCATACCAAGTAATAGATAGAGACAGGAGATGTATTAAAGCATTTCAGGTACTGAAAACGGAATTCAATTTGTCTAATAAAGACTTTTTTTGCCTATTTACAGGCAAGACACTATGTCTTAGATATAGTTAAAAAAATTGGGTTGGAGTTGGGGATTAGGAAAATTGGAGAACTGGCTTGTGTTAGCTAGAAATGGTCATATGTCAATTGCCCCATGTTACCATCTTTTAGGCACCAGTAAAGGCGTGCCTATCTTAACAAAATTGGCAGCAAACTGGAATCTATTAATTCCTCAAAGCAATGTCGAACCAAAACTGCTTCAAACATCAATTAACAGAATAGCTCAGACTACACTCTCTGCCACTTGGCGCGAAGCACAGGTTAGACTTCTCCACGGAGCATATTTTACCCCTGGGAAAGGCCTCAGATGTGGTAACTCCAGATTCAATAAATGCCCCAAGTGCACATATCTTGCAGCTGATCTAATACATATGTTTTGGTCATGTCCAAAGATAAGAAACTTTTGGTTTAAACTAGAATATTGGCTAAAAAATGTATTAAAGATAACCCCTGTGGCCCTATCACTTTTCCATATAGTATTTTGTTTAAACGAGAGATCTGGTAAGCAAACTAGCGAAAAAGTAGTAATTTCTTCTATCCTTGCTACCAGATATTTAATCTGCAAGAAATGGAAAAGCCGAGCACTTCCAAGTATTGCCGAAGTCAAAAACTGCATGAAGAAACAATGCATACTTGAGCAAAGGGATACAAATATAGAAAATGAACAGGATATTAGAAATTTTTTTAATAAATGGGCAACATTTTTAAAGATATTTTCCCATACTGAAATAAATTATATCATTTTCCCGTTTCAAAATTCAGAAATAGTCCTATTAGGGAATTGGTAGGCTGTTGGAAGGGGATGAGGGGGGATCGGAGAGGCCCTTTCTTTTTTTTTTCTTTTCTTTTTTTTTTTTTTTTCTTTAGGGGGAGGGGGGGAGAAGAGGGAAATCTAAAGGAAAAGAGAAAAATAACCAACAGAGTATATGCATCTAATATACAGTTGCTAGTTTCTTACAGATTACTTATTTTGATTTTTTTTTTTTTTTTGTGTACAATGGTCAATTAAGGCTGTATTTGTTTTTTGTCTAATCTCCATGGTATTGGTTCATGTACAGGAATATATACTTTTGTAACTGATGTTTTCATTGATATCTTATATGGTCTGATGATAAAGCCATTTTTTTCTGTATTTCAATTACACTGTTGGATTATAAATAAAGAAAAAAAAAAAAAAATAAAAAAAAAAATTTGGAGCTAAAGTATTTGTACAGGGCACTACTTGAGCGGGCGAAATATCTTGGGACATTTGGGGAGACCGCTGCGAAATACACTGAATCTCATCTTGAGACCCCTGAGAAGCATTCGCCTTAGAAGAGGTCTGCTCATTAAAAATCCTTTCCTTGTAACTCAAAGCCCTCTCAACACATGAGGGACAGAAAGGAATAGGTGGTTCAACCTGAGCATTCAAGCACATGGAGCAAATACCAGATTGATCAGCTCCTATGTCCATCTCGAATTCACAGAAAATAAAGTTCAAAACAAAAAACTCCTTTTATTGTTATGTCTTTTTTTTTTTTTTTTTAACAAAAAAACGCTACTGTGACTTTAACATAAAAGCAACACATCAGAAAAATCTCACTGTCAATGATTAATAATTTTCATAATAATTTGAAATATGAGCAGATAACCTACAACGTTATAAAAAACAATGGTCCTGTGCCTTTAAATTTTAAAATGTTATTTTTTTTTAATTTTTGTCTGCCCGGTTACATTAAGTACATGTAAAAATATGTTTTCAGACACCTTTACACCTCAGCAACCTGCTGAGGTGCCTACCTGCCCACCAACACCGTTTATCCTCACGCTGCAGCAACAAGGACTCTGATGCCAAATGTGAACCGTAACAACTGCTTATGTAATAATGCTACCACCGTTTGTCTGAATTTCCTATACACCAGACACTCGGTAATAGAGCCCCATGCGACCTCAATTCAGTCCGGACTGTGATTAGGAAGAAGGAAGCGCACGAAAATAGGCTCCGCCCATCGTGGGCGTCACCTAACACTGCTCAAAAAAACGTCATGGAAGCCAAAACACATAGTTTTAATAAAGATAAGCAGTCTCCCACACAAACAGCCCCAGTGCCTGTACAAGCTGTCAAAATAAATAACCCCTTAATTTATGGAGAAGGGGTGTATTGTCCCAGATGCAGTTTGCCATTTAACAGTAAAGTGCCAAAATCATCCTGTCAGAATGAATACAGAAAGGCACTTACCTCAATGCTGCCCGACAGCAGGACAGTCCATCAGGTGTAAGAGGCTCTCTTCTCCCTCCCATAGCCCTGTGGAAGTAGATCAGCCTGAGTTACCATGCGCTTAGGCTATCTATAGTGGGGCAGTAACCTCTTAGTGAGAATTATGTCCCACCAGTTCCTAATGCTTTAAAGCCACCAAAAAGCCCTACTGTAGAGACTGATCAGGTCTAGGCTACACCCCAGAGCAAAGTAGCACTCTCTGGCACTACTTTAAAAATAACAAACTCTTGATTGGAGAATCTTTTCCTAACACCTCACTTTGCCATCTCCTATTACTAACACAGGCAAAGCGAATGACTGGGTTGGAGGGGTTATTTAACAGCTCTGCTGTAGGTGCTCTTTGCCGCCTCCTGCAGGCAGGAGGAGAATATCCCATAAGTAATGAAGATGATCCGTGGACTGGTCATGTCCTTAAGATGAAACAGGTTTTTCCTTCATGGCTTAAAAATTTCTGGAAATTTTACATCTCTATTTCTTCCAGCTCCAGAAATTATGAGATCATAATGGTTGCTGTACATTAATATCACATCTGAGAGAACATATTAACATAAAGGTAGGAAATCCAATTGATTCATTATCTTTAACCTGATATTTTCTAAATAATCAGATATCAAATTTTCACATTTAACAAACGCATTATGTATTACATCCCTAAAATATTTAGTAACTACATTTGCAAGCCACTGCAAAAGAAACAAAGTAACAAGTGCTGTCCACATTACACAACCCACACAAAATAACAATAAATTAAATAGTCACAATGTATAAAATAATTGGCATATGAAAATAGATATATTGGGATAGATTACAAGTGGCGCGCTATTAAGCCCTTTCACTCGTGTGCTAAAACCGCCAGAAGTAATCTATTTGCACACACAGGTAGCGCATGTATTATAAGTTAGAATTAAAACTTATGTGTGGAAGTGATATCTAGCGCGCTGACTTTAGGACCTAACTATAACTATGTATTTATAAGTGTAACATTGTCTAGCAGGGTTAAGGAGAGGAGAAGATAGAGGGGAGGAGAAGGGGGGGAAGAGAAAAGGGTGTTGTCCTGCTAATGCTTCTCCTTGCTTCTTCAATAACCACATAGCCACATAAAGCTGTAGCTTCGTTTGTTCTAAAGAGGCAAAAGAAAAAAGAACCACTACCTTTTTCTTTCTATAAACCAATTTGAAAATTGTAACAAGAATCTATAGCAATATAACTATAAATGTGCTATAAGTATTTTTCATTTAAAAACTTAGATATCTTAGGAGGGTAGTAAAATGGTACCTAACAGATAATATCATAGGTCTGCCATTATTGGTAATATAATGACATCTCTCAAATGACCCAAGTGTAAAACCATAGAACACGCCCCTCTGTACTCAATATAAATATTTTCCATTTACTGATTCTTGAGTTAAGTAAATAAGGTCTTACTTGCTGATATATAGTGGTGAACTGTGTACACCTCTTGCATGTAAATTGAAATTAGAGATTGGCTTTATTTGTTTCTGTTTTCGGTAAGGGCTGGTATATATATTTTGCTATCTTATTAGTTATTTAGGATCTTGGCAATACCTATTAAAATAAACAATAATATCTTGATATAATTTTACTGAGACATATCTTCTGGTAATTTGGAAAAATAGTGTTTAATTACTGTCATAGTCTTTCTCTCTAGTACTTTGTTCTCTATACAAAGCTAATTTAAAAAAATATTCCTTGCTCCTGCTTCCCTGGAGGGACAATACACAACTAATTTAAGCACTTTTTCACGTCTTTTTTTTCACCTTTTCCCCCTCTTTTTTTTTTTTTTTCCCTACATCTTTTTTCTAACCACTACACACCTCACACTTGTACACTCTCACTTTCCTTTTTTTTTTATTTTTTTTTTATTTTAATTAATATCCCCCTTGTGGGGTCCGATTCACGTCTCTTGTTTTTTCTACACAACTCCCGATCAGGAATTTTTGTCACAAGTCACTTTTCTTCCCTCAGCACATGGATAAATTTCTTCATAATCTATCAAAGACTCCCTCTCCCACCATGGCAGCACGACACAGGGATAGAAAACTTAAAAGTACTCCAGAGATTACTGCTGATAGTCAAACAACTCTATTAAACACACCCATAGCACAGGAAACAACTAATATTCAAAATCTAGTCGCCAGTATTTCAGATGCTCTTTCTCCTAAATTCGAAGCTCTTAGAACTGAAATTAAGCAGGACATCCTTTTATTAACTCAAGAAGTAAGACAGTTTTCTAACAGACTACAAGAAGCTGAGCAAAGGGTGTCAGACCTAGAAGATTTAACAGTTTCACATAATTCTAAACTAGAAGGCTTAAATACTACTATCCAAAAAATCCATAGCAAGTTAGAAGACCTAGAAAATCGTTCTAGGAGAAATAATATTAGAATTATAGGCTTGCCAGAAGAACAACAATATGAAAATCTCTCTTCCTTCATCTCAGAAACACTACCTAAAATCCTTAAAATTTCATCTGATTATCAACCTATCTTAGTTGAAAGAGCACATAGGCTTGGGCCAGCTCGTACAGATAACAAAGGCAGAAGTAGGCCCAGACCCGTAATAGCAAAGTTATTAAATTACCAAGATAAGATTGTTTTACTTCAACATTATCGCAAACATCAGCCAATCAGTATTGGAGGGACCTCAATTCTCATCTTCCAAGACTTTTCGGCTGATACAGCGTCAAAAAGAAGAGAACTGGCCCCTATCTGTTCCAAATTTATACAGCATGGCTATCGAGCCACTATAATTTATCATTCTAAGCTTAAAGTTATAGTGAATGAGGCTACACACTGGTTTGAAGAGGCTCACAAGGCTGATACTTTTTTTAACTCACTTGACTTACCAGTTTCTTAGACTGGCTGTAGTGTGTGAATAAACTGATTGAATATAATGCAGGTCCTAAATTGGGCTAAACCCGTGAGTCTCGACAATGGGGAGGCACAGGGCGAGGGATCAATCTTTCGCAGACGCGGAAGAACTCTGGGTTTTTGTTGTGAAATTTTCCTTTTTTTTTTTTTTTTTCCCTTTCTTTTTTTTTTCTCTCTCCCTCTCCCCCTCCCTCTTAGTATATAAAGGCAATAATGATAGACAAATGTAAAATAGTCTCTTGGAATGTGGGAGGTATTTCAACACCCATAAAAAGAAAAGCAATTCTTACTTATTTACAGAAAGTACAAACTGATATAGGGTTCATACAGGAAACACATTTAACTGCAGAAGAATCTCTAAAATTGAGAACTTCTTGGGTAAAAGAAATATACTTTGCACCTAGCGTGAGGAGGAAAAGAGGAGTAGCCATATTAATAGGGAAAAAAACTAACTTTGAAATTATTCATTCTGAGGCTGATCCTGGGGGGAGATATGTCCTGTTGAAGCTTAAATTTGCTCAAAAGGTTTTTACACTTTGCAATGTTTACGGTCCTAATGTCTTAGATCCTGAATTCTGGGACTCTCTCCAGTCCAAACTTCTCGTATATACTACAGGGCATTTAATTTTCGGTGGCGATTTTAATATGGCACCTCAATGCCCAATAGATAGATTAAGACTCAACACTAAACGGCTGAAACAAAAAAAAGATAACCTGGAGTCTAAGATGTTTAAGAAAATTATGCAAAATTTAGCTCTACGAGATATCTGGAGAGCTCAGAATTCTACTGCTCAAAATTATTCTTGCCTCTCGAAGGCTCATAAAACCCTCTCTAGGATCGATTTGTTTTTGACCGATGAACGTATATATCTATCTCAGGTCAAATCTGGAATTTTGCCGATTTCATTATCAGATCACGGACCTATCTTTATTGAACTACAAACCACACACTCACAGGCTGCTTTGCCACGTTTTTTGTTTCCCTACTCTATGGCATCTGATTCTAAATTTAAAAACTGGCTCAAAATTAAATTTGAAGAGTACGTGCACTTCAATAGCGAATACCTGAATCGCCCAGAATTATTCTGGGAGGCTGCAAAAGCAGTAATGAGGGGGGAAATAATTGCTTACAGAGGTACATTTCTTAAAAAGATGAGATCAAGAGAGAAAGAAGTACTCAAATTCTTAACTAATTCTTATAATCAATATCTTATGGACAAAACCCCCCTAAACTGGGCAAGATATGTCCGTGCTAAAAATGAAAGAGATACTTTTATATTGCAACAAGAATCACAAAAGGAACTGAGAATTCAGGCCAAAATGTATAGGTATGGCAATAAATCGGGTAGAATGCTGGCTAAACTAGTGAAAAATGAGAAAAAGCAATCAGTTATAGAACAACTTCAGCATGAAGGAAAACAATTGCTAAAATCTGATGATATCTCGCGGGCATTTTTTGAATACTTCCAAGAGCTCTATACATTTAAAACATATGATACAAAGAACTCTATTGAGTTCTGGAATAAAATTATTCATCCTATATTGCCAACAGAAATCTTGAATACCTTAAACTCTCCCATCACCATAGAAGAAATTGAGAAAACAATCTTCAAATTATCTTTAAATAAAGCAGCTGGTCGTGACGGACTTCCTGGTGAGTTTTACAAGATATTATCTATGGAAAGTGCCCCTCATCTATGTTCTCTTTTCAATAATTTCTATATAGATGGCAATCCTGTCCCACCCTCCTTCTCTTCATCTTTTACGACCTTAATACTCAAAAGTGGAAAAGATCCTAAGCATAAGGAATCATATAGACCAATAGCTCTTCTGAATTCAGATTACAAAATTTTAACTGCAGTATTAGCATCCAGACTACAGGGGGCACTTGCAAAAATTATCCATTCTGACCAAGCAGGATTTCTAAATAAACGCAATTCCTCTGCAAAAATCAGAGAGGTCTTGGTAGTGACGGAATACTTCAGGAATCGGTCAGATTCAGAGGAGGGGGATGGAGATATCCCAGATCTTGCCATTCTTTCTATAGACGCCGAAAAGGCTTTCGATTCCATCTTTCACGAACATATAAAAACTTCATTAAGAAAGTTTGGCATAGGAGGCAATTTTTCTAAATTTGTTGAGAATTTATATAGTCAACCCTCTACAAGACTGATAGTCAATAACAATCTTACTTCTCCTATAATTCTGGGCAGAGGGACACGACAGGGGTGCCCACTCTCCCCCCTCTTATTTGACATTGCCATTGAACCCCTGGCAATTAAGATAAGGCAATGTCTTGACGGTATAAAAATTCACAATCATGAGATAAAAATTGGACTGTATGCGGACGACTTACTTCTATATCTGGCTAATACCAAAGTGAATATCCCTAAGCTGATTCAGATAATGGACCAATTTGGGTCATTTTCTGGATACTGAGTGAATATGACAAAATCAGAAATATTCTGGCTTAGGAAAAATAGCACCTCTATCAAATATTCCTTTTCAGGAGGTCACAGATTTCTTTAGATATCTTGGAATCTGTATTCCGGTCAGATTTTCAGATTTATATAATATTAACATTCCACCTATATTGAAATATATTAAAGGGAAACTTAAGGCATGGCAAAACCTACCTATATCAATTTCTGGCCGAATCGCACTATTTAAAATGACTCTGTTTCCAAAACTGCTTTATATTCTTCAAAATACTCCGATAACTTTATTAGAAAAGGATATTCGTTCAATTAATAGCTCACTTATACAGTTCCTCTGGCAGGAGAAAAGATCAAAAATATCCCTTAAACTTTCAGTGCCGAAGGAATACGGAGGGCTCGCCTTACCGGATATAAGGTTTTACAATCTTAGTTTTCTCGCTCGGTAGTAACTGACTGGATCTCACTTAATAATTATGTTTTGAACAATGATCTTGAAATAAGCATCTGCAACCCGTATCTCCCAGCGGCATTAGTACATCTGACGCCAAAGGAAATACCGTCAGAAATTAAGAAATTAAAAACAATCTTCAATCCACTTAAGGCATGGTATAAAATTGCCAACCTCCTCTCAATTAATACCAAGGCTTCCTCTTATTTACCCTTAATAGGAAATCCGAAATTCCAAGCAGGCCTAAATTCTGCTGTCTTTAAAGGCTGGCATAATGCTGGCCTGACTAAGGCATACCAAGTAATAGATAGAGACAGGAGATGTATTAAAGCATTTCAGGTACTGAAAACGGAATTCAATTTGTCTAATAAAGACTTTTTTGCCTATTTACAGGCAAGACACTATGTCTTAGATATAGTTAAAAAAATTGGGTTGGAGTTGGGGATTAGGAAAATTGGAGAACTGGCTTGTGTTAGCTAGAAATGGTCATATGTCAATTGCCCCATGTTACCATCTTTTAGGCACCAGTAAAGGCGTGCCTATCTTAACAAAATTGGCAGCAAACTGGAATCTATTAATTCCTCAAAGCAATGTCGAACCGAAACTGCTTCAAACATCAATTAACAGAATAGCTCAGACTACACTCTCTGCCACTTGGCGCGAAGCACAGGTTAGACTTCTCCACGGAGCATATTTTACCCCTGGGAAAGGCCTCAGATGTGGTAACTCCAGATTCAATAAATGCCCCAAGTGCACATATCTTGCAGCTGATCTAATACATATGTTTTGGTCATGTCCAAAGATAAGAAACTTTTGGTTTAAACTAGAATATTGGCTAAAAAATGTATTAAAGATAACCCCTGTGGCCCTATCACTTTTCCAGATAGTATTTTGTTTAAACGAGAGATCTGGTAAGCAAACTAGCGAAAAAACATAATTTATGCTTACCTGATAAATTCCTTTCTTCTGTTGTGTGATCAGTCCACGGGTCATCATTACTTCTGGGATATAACTCCTCCCCAACAGGAAATGCAAGAGGATTCACCCAGCAGAGCTGCATATAGCTCCTCCCCTCTACGTCAGTCCCAGTCATTCGACCAAGAATCAACGAGAAAGGAGTAACCAAGGGTGAAGTGGTGACTGGAGTATAATTTAAAAGATATTTACCTGCCTTAAAAACAGGGCGGGCCGTGGACTGATCACACAACAGAAGAAAGGAATTTATCAGGTAAGCATAAATTATGTTTTCTTCTGTTATGTGTGATCAGTCCACGGGTCATCATTACTTCTGGGATACCAATACCAAAGCAAAAGTACACGGATGACGGGAGGGATAGACAGGCTCATTATACAGAAGGAACCACTGCCTGAAGAACCTTTCTCCCAAAAATAGCCTCCGAAGAAGCAAAAGTGTCAAATTTGTAAAATTTGGAAAAAGTATGAAGCGAAGACCAAGTTGCAGCCTTGCAAATCTGTTCAACAGAGGCCTCATTCTTAAAGGCCCAAGTGGAAGCCACAGCTCTAGTGGAGTGAGCTGTAATTCTTTCAGGAGGCTGCTGTCCAGCAGTCTCATAGGCTAAACGTATTATGCTACGAAGCCAAAAAGAGAGAGAGGTAGCAGAAGCTTTTTGACCTCTCCTCTGTCCAGAATAAACGACAAACAGGGAAGAAGTTTGACGAAAATCTTTAGTTGCCTGCAAGTAGAACTTGAGGGCACGAACTACATCCAGATTGTGTAGAAGACGTTCCTTCTTTGAAGAAGGATTTGGACACAAGGATGGAACAACAATCTCTTGATTGATGTTCCTGTTAGTGACTACCTTAGGTAAGAACCCAGGTTTAGTACGTAGAACTACCTTGTCTGAGTGAAAGATCAGATAAGGAGAATCACAATGTAGGGCTGATAACTCAGAGACTCTTCGAGCCGAGGAAATAGCCATTAAAAATAGAACTTTCCAAGATAACAATTTTATATCAATGGAATGAAGGGGTTCAAACGGAACACCCTGTAAAACGTTAAGAACTAAGTTTAAACTCCATGGCGGAGCAACAGCTTTAAACACAGGCTTGATCCTAGTTAAAGCCTGACAAAAGGCCTGGACGTCTGGATTTTCTGACAGACGCCTGTGTAACAAGATGGACAGAGCTGAAATCTGTCCCTTTAATGAACTAGCTGATAAACCCTTTTCTAAACCTTCTTGTAGAAAGGACAATATCCTAGGGATCCTAACCTTACTCCAGGAGTAACGTTTGGATTCGCACCAGTATAGGTATTTACGCCATATTTTATGGTAAATCTTTCTGGTAACAGGCTTCCTAGCCTGTATCAGGGTATCAATAACCGACTCAGAAAAACCACGTTTTGATAAAATCAAGCGTTCAATTTCCAAGCAGTCAGTTTCAGAGAAGTTAGATTTTGATGTTTGAATGGACCCTGTATCAGAAGGTCCTGTCTTAGAGGTAGAGACCAAGGCGGACAGGATGACATGTCCACTAGATCTGCATACCAAGTCCTGCGTGGCCATGCAGGCGCTATTAGAATCACTGATGCTCTCTCCTGTTTGATTTTGGCAATCAATCGAGGAAGCAGCGGGAAGGGTGGAAACACATAAGCCATCCCGAAGTTCCAAGGTGCTGTCAAAGCATCTATCAGAACCGCTCCCGGATCCCTGGATCTGGACCCGTAGTGAGGAAGTTTGGCGTTCTGGCGAGACGCCATGAGATCTATCTCTGGTTTGCCCCAACGTCGAAGTATTTGGGCAAAGACCTCCGGATGAAGTTCCCACTCTCCCGGATGAAAAGTCTGGCGACTCAAGAAATCCGCCTCCCAGTTCTCCACTCCCGGGATGTGGATTGCTGACAGGTGGCAAGAGTGAGACTCTGCCCAGCGAATTATCTTTGATACTTCCATCATTGCTAGGGAGCTTCTTGTCCCTCCCTGATGGTTGATGTAAGCTACAGTCGTGATATTGTCCGACTGAAACCTGATGAACCCCCGAGTTGTTAATTGGGGCCAAGCCAGAAGGGCATTGAGAACTGCTCTCAATTCCAGAATGTTTATTGGAAGGAGACTCTCCTCCTGATTCCATAATCCCTGAGCCTTCAGAGAATTCCAGACAGCGCCCCAACCTAGTAGGCTGGCGTCTGTTGTTACAATTGTCCAGTCTGGCCTGCTGAATGGCATCCCCCTGGACAGGTGTGGCCGATAAAGCCACCATAGAAGAGAATTTCTGGTCTCTTGATTCAGATTCAGAGTAGGGGACAAATCTGAGTAATCCCCATTCCACTGACTTAGCATGCACAATTGCAGCGGTCTGAGGTGTAGGCGTGCAAAAGGTACTATGTCCATTGCCGCTACCATTAAGCCGATCACCTCCATGCATTGAGCTACTGACGGGTGTTGAATGGAATGAAGGACACGGCATGCATCTTGAAGCTTTGTTAACCTGTCTTCTGTCAGGTAAATCTTCATTTCTACAGAATCTATAAGAGTCCCCAAGAATGGAACTCTTGTGAGAGGAAAAAGAGAACTCTTCTTTTCGTTCACTTTCCATCCATGCGACCTTAGAAATGCCAGAACTAACTCTGTATGAGACTTGGCAGTTTGAAAGCTTGAAGCTTGTATTAGAATGTCGTCTAGGTACGGAGCTACCGAAATCCCTCGCGGTCTTAGTACCGCCAGAAGGGCACCCAGAACCTTTGTGAAGATTCTTGGGGCCGTAGCCAATCCGAATGGAAGAGCTACAAACTGGTAGTGCCTGTCTAGGAAGGCAAACCGTAGATACCGGTGATGATCTTTGTGAATCGGTATGTGAAGGTAAGCATCTTTTAAATCCACTGTGGTCATGTACTGACCCTTTTGGATCATGGGTAAGATTGTCCGAATAGTTTCCATTTTGAACGATGGAACTCTTAGGAATTTGTTTAGAATCTTTAAATCTAAGATTGGCCTGAAAGTTCCCTCTTTTTTGGGAACCACAAACAGGTTTGAGTAGAACCCTTGTCCTTGTTCCGACCGCGGAACCGGATGGATCACTCCCATTAATAACAGATCTTGTACACAGCGTAGAAACGCTTCTTTCTTTATCTGGTTTGTTGACAACCTTGACAGATGAAATCTCCCTCTTGGGGGAGATAATTTGAAGTCTAGAAGGTATCCCTGAGATATGATCTCTAGCGCCCAGGGATCCTGAACATCTCTTGCCCAGGCCTGGGCGAAGAGAGAAAGTCTGCCCCCCACTAGATCCGGTCCCGGATCGGGGGCTCTCGGTTCATGCTGTCTTTGGGGCGGCAGCAGGTTTCCTGGCCTGTTTGCCCTTGTTCCAGGACTGGTTAGGCTTCCAGCCTTGCCTGTAACGAGCAACAGCTCCTTCCTGTTTTGGTGCAGTGGAGGTTGATGCTGCTCCTGTTTTGAAATTCCGAAAGGGACGAAAATTAGACTGTCTAGCCTTAACTTTGGCTTTGTCTTGAGGTAGGGCGTGGCCCTTACCTCCTGTAATGTCAGCGATAATTTCTTTCAAACCGGGCCCAAATAAAGACTGCCCCTTGAAAGGTATATTAAGTAATTTGGACTTAGAAGTAACATCAGCTGACCAGGATTTTAGCCACAGCGCCCTACGTGCCTGTATGGCGAATCCTGAGTTCTTAGCCGTAAGTTTGGTTAAATGTACTACGGCCTCCGAAATGAATGAATTAGCTAGTTTAAGGACTCTAAGCCTGTCCATAATGTCGTCTAGCGTAGATGAACTAAGGTTCTCTTCCAGAGACTCAATCCAAAATGCTGCCGCAGCCGTAATCGGCGCGATACATGCAAGGGGTTGCAATATAAAACCTTGTTGAACAAACATTTTCTTAAGGTAACCCTCTAATTTTTTATCCATTGGATCTGAGAAAGCACAGCTATCCTCCACCGGGATAGTGGTACGCTTAGCTAAAGTAGAAACTGCTCCCTCCACCTTAGGGACCGTTTGCCATAAGTCCCGAGTGGTGGCGTCTATTGGAAACATCTTTCTAAATATTGGAGGGGGTGAGAACGGCACACCGGGTCTATCCCACTCCTTAGTAACAATTTCAGTTAATCTCTTAGGTATAGGAAAAACGTCAGTACTCGCCGGTACCGCAAAGTATTTATCCAACCTGCACAGTTTCTCTGGTATTGCAACGGTGTTACAATCATTGAGAGCTGCTAAGACCTCCCCTAGTAATACACGGAGGTTCTCCAATTTAAATTTAAAATTTGAAATATCTGAATCCAATCTGTTTGGATCAGAACCGTCACCCACAGAATGAAGCTCTCCGTCCTCATGCTCTGCAAGCTGTGACGCAGTATCAGACATGGCCCTAGTATTGTCAGCGCACTCTGTTCTCACCCCAGAGTGATCACGCTTGCCTCTTAGTTCTGGTAATTTAGACAAAACTTCAGTCATAACAGTAGCCATATCATGTAATGTTATCTGTAATGGCCGCCCAGATGTATTAGGCGCCAAAATATCACGCACCTCCCGGGCGGGAGATGCAGGCACTGCCGCGTGAGGCGAGTTAGTCGGCATAACTCTCCCCTCGCAGTTTGGTGAAATTTGTTCACATTGTACAGATTGACTTTTATTTAAAGTAGCATCAATACAGTTAGTACATAAATTTCTATTGGGCTCCACCTTGGCATTGGAACAAATGACACAGATATCTTCCTCTGAGTCAGACATGTTTAACACACTAGCAATAACTAGCAACCTGGTTATAATCTTTTTTAGCAAAAACGTACTGTGCCTCAAAGAGGTACTAAACGATTAAATGACAGTTGAGATAATGAACTGAAAAACAGTTATAGCATCAAACTTTAAAACAACACAACTTTTAGCAAAGGTTTGTTCCCATTAGTAAAATAACAATAATTAAATTTGACATAAAAATTACAGAGCAACGTTTTTATTCACAGTCAATATGAAATTCTCACAGCTCTGCTGAGAGAATATACCTCCCTCCAAAGAAGTTTGAAGACCCCCTGAGATCTGTCAGAGATGAACCGGATCATGCAGGAAATATAAGAGTAGCTGACTGGAAATTTTTGATGCGTAGCAAAGAGCGCCAAAAACGGCCCCTCCCTCTCATACACAGCAGTGAAGAGAAACGAAACTGTCACAATTAAAAGCAAACAACTGCCAAGTGGAAATTAATGCCCAAATATTTATTCACTCAGTACCTCAGCAATGTAAACGATTCTACATTCCAGCAAAAACGTTTAACATGATAAATACTTATTAAAAGGATTAGAGACCTTTAACAGAGTAGTTCCGGTGAAATACCATCCCCAGAATACTGAAGTGTATACATACATGTCATTATAACGGTATGGCAGGATTTTCTCATCAATTCCATTCAGAAAATAAAAACTGCTACATACCTCAATGCAGATTCAACTGCCCGCTGTCCCCTGATCTGAAGCTTTTACCTCCCTCAGATGGCCGAGAACAGCAATATGATCTTAACGACTCCGGTTAAAATCATAGTAAAAAACTCTGGTAGATTCTTCTTCAAACTCTGCCAGAGAAGTAATAACACGCTCCGGTGCTATTGTAAAATAAACTTTTGATTGAAGTCATAAAAACTAAGTATAATCACCATAGTCCTCTCACACATCCTATCTAGTCGTTGGGTGCAAGAGAATGACTGGGACTGACGTAGAGGGGAGGAGCTATATGCAGCTCTGCTGGGTGAATCCTCTTGCATTTCCTGTTGGGGAGGAGTTATATCCCAGAAGTAATGATGACCCGTGGACTGATCACACATAACAGAAGAAAGTAGTAATTTCTTCTATCCTTGCTACCAGATATTTAATCTGCAGGAAATGGAAAAGCCGAGCACTTCCAAGTATTGCCGAAGTCAAAAACTGCATGAAGAAACAATGCATACTTGAGCAAAGGGATACAAATATAGAAAATGAACAGGATATTAGAAATTTTTTTAATAAATGGGCAACATTTTTAAAGATATTTTCCCATACTGAAATAAATTATATCATTTTCCCGTTTCAAAATTCAGAAATAGTCCTATTAGGGAATTGGTAGGCTGTTGGAAGGGGATGAGGGGGGATCGGAGAGGCCCTTTCTTTTTTTTTTCTTTTTTTTTTTCTTTAGGGGGAGGGGGGGAGAAGAGGGAAATCTAAAGGAAAAGAGAAAAATAACCAACAGAGTATATGCATCTAATATACAGTTGCTAGTTTCTTACAGATTACTTATTTTGATTATTTTTTTTTTTTTTGTGTACAATGGTCAATTAAGGCTGTATTTGTTTTTTGTCTAATCTCCATGGTATTGGTTCATGTACAGGAATATATACTTTTGTAACTGATGTTTTCATTGATATCTTATATGGTCTGATGATAAAGCCATTTTTTTCTGTATTTCAATTACACTGTTGGATTATAAATAAAGAATAAAAAAAAAAATAAAAAAAAAATTTTGGAGCTAAAGTATTTGTACAGGGCACTACTTGAGCGGGCGAAATATCTTGGGACATTTGGGGAGACCGCTGCGAAATACACTGAATCTCATCTTGAGACCCCTGAGAAGCATTCGCCTTAGAAGAGGTCTGCTCATTAAAAATCCTTTCCTTGTAACTCAAAGCCCTCTCAACACATGAGGGACAGAAAGGAATAGGTGGTTCAACCTGAGCATTCAAGCACATGGAGCAAATACCAGATTGATCAGCTCCTATGTCCATCTCGAATTCACAGAAAATAAAGTTCAAAACAAAAAACTCCTTTTATTGTTATGTCTTTTTTTTTTTTTTTTAACAAAAAAACGCTACTGTGACTTTAACATAAAAGCAACACATCAGAAAAATCTCACTGTCAATGATTAATAATTTTCATAATAATTTGAAATATGAGCAGATAACCTACAACGTTATAAAAAACAATGGTCCTGTGCCTTTAAATTTTAAAATGTTATTTTTTTTTAATTTTTGTCTGCCCGGTTACATTAAGTACATGTAAAAATATGTTTTCAGACACCTTTACACCTCAGCAACCTGCTGAGGTGCCTACCTGCCCACCAACACCGTTTATCCTCACGCTGCAGCAACAAGGACTCTGATGCCAAATGTGAACCGTAACAACCGCTTATGTAATAATGCTACCACCGTTTGTCTGAATTTCCTATACACCAGACACTCGGTAATAGAGCCCCATGCGACCTCAATTCAGTCCGGACTGTGATCAGGAAGAAGGAAGCGCACGAAAATAGGCTCCGCCCATCGTGGGCGTCACCTAACACTGCTCAAAAAAACGTCATGGAAGCCAAAACACATAGTTTTAATAAAGATAAGCAGTCTCCCACACAAACAGCCCCAGTGCCTGTACAAGCTGTCAAAATAAATAACCCCTTAATTTATGGAGAAGGGGTGTATTGTCCCAGATGCAGTTTGCCATTTAACAGTAAAGTGCCAAAATCATCCTGTCAGAATGAATACAGAAAGGCACTTACCTCAATGCTGCCCGACAGCAGGACAGTCCATCAGGTGTAAGAGGCTCTCTTCTCCCTCCCATAGCCCTGTGGAAGTAGATCAGCCTGAGTTACCATGCGCTTAGGCTATCTATAGTGGGGCAGTAACCTCTTAGTGAGAATTATGTCCCACCAGTTCCTAATGCTTTAAAGCCACCAAAAAGCCCTACTGTAGAGACTGATCAGGTCTAGGCTACACCCCAGAGCAAAGTAGCACTCTCTGGCACTACTTTAAAAATAACAAACTCTTGATTGGAGAATCTTTTCCTAACACCTCACTTTGCCATCTCCTATTACTAACACAGGCAAAGCGAATGACTGGGTTGGAGGGGTTATTTAACAGCTCTGCTGTAGGTGCTCTTTGCCGCCTCCTGCAGGCAGGAGGAGAATATCCCATAAGTAATGAAGATGATCCGTGGACTGGTCATGTCCTTAAGATGAAACAGGTTTTTCCTTCATGGCTTAAAAATTTCTGGAAATTTTACATCTCTATTTCTTCCAGCTCCAGAAATTATGAGATCATAATGGTTGCTGTACATTAATATCACATCTGAGAGAACATATTAACATAAAGGTAGGAAATCCAATTGATTCATTATCTTTAACCTGATATTTTCTAAATAATCAGATATCAAATTTTCACATTTAACAAACGCATTATGTATTACATCCCTAAAATATTTAGTAACTACATTTGCAAGCCACTGCAAAAGAAACAAAGTAACAAGTGCTGTCCACATTACACAACCCACACAAAATAACAATAAATTAAATAGTCACAATGTATAAAATAATTGGCATATGAAAATAGATATATTGGGATAGATTACAAGTGGCGCGCTATTAAGCCCTTTCACTCGTGTGCTAAAACCGCCAGAAGTAATCTATTTGCACACACAGGTAGCGCATGTATTATAAGTTAGAATTAAAACTTATGTGTGGAAGTGATATCTAGCGCGCTGACTTTAGGACCTAACTATAACTATGTATTTATAAGTGTAACATTGTCTAGCAGGGTTAAGGAGAGGAGAAGATAGAGGGGAGGAGAAGGGGGGGAAGAGAAAAGGGTGTTGTCCTGCTAATGCTTCTCCTTGCTTCTTCAATAACCACATAGCCACATAAAGCTGTAGCTTCGTTTGTTCTAAAGAGGCAAAAGAAAAAAGAACCACTACCTTTTTCTTTCTATAAACCAATTTGAAAATTGTAACAAGAATCTATAGCAATATAACTATAAATGTGCTATAAGTATTTTTCATTTAAAAACTTAGATATCTTAGGAGGGTAGTAAAATGGTACCTAACAGATAATATCATAGGTCTGCCATTATTGGTAATATAATGACATCTCTCAAATGACCCAAGTGTAAAACCATAGAACACGCCCCTCTGTACTCAATATAAATATTTTCCATTTACTGATTCTTGAGTTAAGTAAATAAGGTCTTACTTGCTGATATATAGTGGTGAACTGTGTACACCTCTTGCATGTAAATTGAAATTAGAGATTGGCTTTATTTGTTTCTGTTTTCGGTAAGGGCTGGTATATATATTTTGCTATCTTATTAGTTATTTAGGATCTTGGCAATACCTATTAAAATAAACAATAATATCTTGATATAATTTTACTGAGACATATCTTCTGGTAATTTGGAAAAATAGTGTTTAATTACTGTCATAGTCTTTCTCTCTAGTACTTTATTCTCTATACAAAGCTAATTTAAAAAAATATTCCTTGCTCCTGCTTCCCTGGAGGGACAATACACAACTAATTTAAGCACTTTTTCACGTCTTTTTTTTCACCTTTTCCCCCTCTTTTTTTTTTTTTTTTTCCCTACATCTTTTTTCTAACCACTACACACCTCACACTTGTACACCCTCACTTTCCTTTTTTTTATTTTAATTAATATCCCCCTTGTGGGGTCCGATTCACGTCTCTTGTTTTTTCTACACAACTCCCGATCAGGAATTTTTGTCACAAGTCACTTTTCTTCCCTCAGCACATGGATAAATTTCTTCATAATCTATCAAAGACTCCCTCTCCCACCATGGCAGCACGACACAGGGATAGAAAACTTAAAAGTACTCCAGAGATTACTGCTGATAGTCAAACAACTCTATTAAACACACCCATAGCACAGGAAACAACTAATATTCAAAATCTAGTCGCCAGTATTTCAGATGCTCTTTCTCCTAAATTCGAAGCTCTTAGAACTGAAATTAAGCAGGACATCCTTTTATTAACTCAAGAAGTAAGACAGTTTTCTAACAGACTACAAGAAGCTGAGCAAAGGGTGTCAGACCTAGAAGATTTAACAGTTTCACATAATTTTAAACTAGAAGGCTTAAATACTACTATCCAAAAAATCCATAGCAAGTTAGAAGACCTAGAAAATCGTTCTAGGAGAAATAATATTAGAATTATAGGCTTGCCAGAAGAACAACAATATGAAAATCTCTCTTCCTTCATCTCAGAAACACTACCTAAAATCCTTAAAATTTCATCTGATTATCAACCTATCTTAGTTGAAAGAGCACATAGGCTTGGGCCAGCTCGTACAGATAACAAAGGCAGAAGTAGGCCCAGACCCGTAATAGCAAAGTTATTAAATTACCAAGATAAGATTGTTTTACTTCAACATTATCGCAAACATCAGCCAATCAGTATTGGAGGGACCTCAATTCTCATCTTCCAAGACTTTTCGGCTGATACAGCGTCAAAAAGAAGAGAACTGGCCCCTATCTGTTCCAAATTTATACAGCATGGCTATCGAGCCACTATAATTTATCATTCTAAGCTTAAAGTTATAGTGAATGAGGCTACACACTGGTTTGAAGAGGCTCACAAGGCTGATACTTTTTTTAACTCACTTGACTTACCAGTTTCTTAGACTGGCTGTAGTGTGTGAATAAACTGATTGAATATAATGCAGGTCCTAAATTGGGCTAAACCCGTGAGTCTCGACAATGGCGAGGCACAGGGCGAGGGATCAATCTTTC
Organism: Bombina bombina; assembly: GCF_027579735.1. Classification (NCBI taxonomy): domain Eukaryota; kingdom Metazoa; phylum Chordata; class Amphibia; order Anura; family Bombinatoridae; genus Bombina; species Bombina bombina. Next base: position 1,091,662,059 of record NC_069502.1, read on the forward strand.
GCAGACACGAAAGAACTCGGGGTTTTTGTTGTGAAATTTTCCTCTTTTTTTTTTTTTTTCCTTTCTTTTTTTTTTCTCTCTCCCTCTCCCCTCTCCCCCTCCCTCTTAGTATATAAAGGCAATAATGATAGACAAATGTAAAATAGTCTCTTGGAATGTGGGAGGTATTTCAACACCCATAAAAAGAAAAGCAATTCTTACTTATTTACAGAAAGTACAAACTGATATAGGGTTCATACAGGAAACACATTTAACTGCAGAAGAATCTCTAAAATTGAGAACTTCTTGGGTAAAAGAAATATACTTTGCACCTAGCGTGAGGAGGAAAAGAGGAGTAGCCATATTAATAGGGAAAAAAACTAACTTTGAAATTATTCATTCTGAGGCTGATCCTGGGGGGAGATATGTCCTGTTGAAGCTTAAATTTGCTCAAAAGGTTTTTACACTTTGCAATGTTTACGGTCCTAATGTCTTAGATCCTGAATTCTGGGACTCTCTCCAGTCCAAACTTCTCGTATATACTACAGGGCATTTAATTTTCGGTGGCGATTTTAATATGGCACCTCAATGCCCAATAGATAGATTAAGACTCAACACTAAACGGCTGAAACAAAAAAAAGATAACCTGGAGTCTAAGATGTTTAAGAAAATTATGCAAAATTTAGCTCTACGAGATATCTGGAGAGCTCAGAATTCTACTTCTCAAAATTATTCTTGCCTCTCGAAGGCTCATAAAACCCTCTCTAGGATCGATTTGTTTTTGACCGATGAACGTATATATCTATCTCAGGTCAAATCTGGAATTTTGCCGATTTCATTATCAGATCACGGACCTATCTTTATTGAACTACAAACCACACACTCACAGGCTGCTTTGCCACGTTTTTTGTTTCCCTACTCTATGGCATCTGATTCTAAATTTAAAAACTGGCTCAAAATTAAATTTGAAGAGTACGTGCACTTCAATAGCGAATACCTGAATCGCCCAGAATTATTCTGGGAGGCTGCAAAAGCAGTAATGAGGGGGGAAATAATTGCTTACAGAGGTACATTTCTTAAAAAGATGAGATCAAGAGAGAAAGAAGTACTCAAATTCTTAACTAATTCTTATAATCAATATCTTATGGACAAAACCCCCCTAAACTGGGCAAGATATGTCCGCGCTAAAAATGAAAGAGATACTTTTATATTGCAACAAGAATCACAAAAGGAACTGAGAATTCAGGCCAAAATGTATAGGTATGGCAATAAATCGGGTAGAATGCTGGCTAAACTAGTGAAAAATGAGAAAAAGCAATCAGTTATAAAACAACTTCAGCATGAAGGAAAACAATTGCTAAAATCTGATGATATCTCGCGGGCATTTTTTGAATACTTCCAAGAGCTCTATACATTTAAAACATATGATACAAAGAACTCTATTGAGTTCTGGAATAAAATTATTCATCCTATATTGCCAACAGAAATCTTGAATACCTTAAACTCTCCCATCACCATAGAAGAAATTGAGAAAACAATCTTCAAATTATCTTTAAATAAAGCAGCTGGTCGTGACGGACTTCCTGGTGAGTTTTACAAGATATTATCTATGGAAAGTGCCCCTCATCTATGTTCTCTTTTCAATAATTTCTATATAGATGGCAAACCTGTCCCACCCTCCTTCTCTTCATCTTTTACGACCTTAATACTCAAAAGTGGAAAAGATCCTAAGCATAAGGAATCATATAGACCAATAGCTCTTCTGAATTCAGATTACAAAATTTTAACTGCAGTATTAGCATCCAGACTACAGGGGGCACTTGCAAAAATTATCCATTCTGACCAAGCAGGATTTCTAAATAAACGCAATTCCTCTGCAAAAATCAGAGAGGTCTTGGTAGTGACGGAATACTTCAGGAATCGGTCAGATTCAGAGGAGGGGGATGGGGATATCCCAGATCTTGCCATTCTTTCTATAGACGCCGAAAAGGCTTTCGATTCCATCTTTCACGAACATATAAAAACTTCATTAAGAAAGTTTGGCATAGGAGGCAATTTTTCTAAATTTGTTGAGAATTTATATAGTCAACCCTCTACAAGACTGATAGTCAATAACAATCTTACTTCTCCTATAATTCTGGGCAGAGGGACACGACAGGGGTGCCCACTCTCCCCCCTCTTATTTGACGTTGCCATTGAACCCCTGGCAATTAAGATAAGGCAATGTCTTGACGGTATAAAAATTCACAATCATGAGATAAAAATTGGACTGTATGCGGACGACTTACTTCTATATCTGGCTAATACCAAAGTGAATATCCCTAAGCTGATTCAGATAATGGACCAATTTGGGTCCTTTTCTGGATACAGAGTGAATATGACAAAATCAGAAATATTCTGGCTTAGGAAAAATAGCACCTCTATCAAATATTCCTTTTCAGGAGGTCACAGATTTCTTTAGATATCTTGGAATCTGTATTCCGGTCAGATTTTCAGATTTATATAATATTAACATTCCACCTATATTGAAATATATTAAAGGGAAACTTAAGGCATGGCAAAACCTACCTATATCAATTTCTGGCCGAATCGCACTATTTAAAATGACTCTGTTTCCAAAACTGCTTTATATTCTTCAAAATACTCCGATAACTTTATTAGAAAAGGATATTCGTTCAATTAATAGCTCACTTATACAGTTCCTCTGGCAGGAGAAAAGATCAAAAATATCCCTCGTTAAACTTTCAGTGCCGAAGGAATACGGAGGGCTCGCCTTACCGGATATAAGGTTTTACAATCTTAGTTTTCTCGCTCGGGTAGTAACTGACTGGATCTCACTTAATAATTATGTTTTGAACAATGATCTTGAAATAAGCATCTGCAACCCGTATCTCCCAGCGGCATTAGTACATCTGACGCCAAAGGAAATACCGTCAGAAATTAAGAAATTAAAAACAATCTTCAATCCACTTAAGGCATGGTATAAAATTGCCAACCTCCTCTCAATTAATACCAAGGCTTCCTCTTATTTACCCTTAATAGGAAATCCGAAATTCCAAGCAGGCCTAAATTCTGCTGTCTTTAAAGGCTGGCATAATGCTGGCCTGACTAAGGCATACCAAGTAATAGATAGAGACAGGAGATGTATTAAAGCATTTCAGGTACTGAAAACGGAATTCAATTTGTCTAATAAAGACTTTTTTGCCTATTTACAGGCAAGACACTATGTCTTAGATATAGTTAAAAAAATTGGGTTGGAGTTGGGGATTAGGAAAATTGGAGAACTGGCTTGTGTTAGCTAGAAATGGTCATATGTCAATTGCCCCATGTTACCATCTTTTAGGCACCAGTAAAGGCGTGCCTATCTTAACAAAATTGGCAGCAAACTGGAATCTATTAATTCCTCAAAGCAATGTCGAACCGAAACTGCTTCAAACATCAATTAACAGAATAGCTCAGACTACACTCTCTGCCACTTGGCGCGAAGCACAGGTTAGACTTCTCCACGGAGCATATTTTACCCCTGGGAAAGGCCTCAGATGTGGTAACTCCAGATTCAATAAATGCCCCAAGTGCACATATCTTGCAGCTGATCTAATACATATGTTTTGGTCATGTCCAAAGATAAGAAACTTTTGGTTTAAACTAGAATATTGGCTAAAAAATGTATTAAAGATAACCCCTGTGGCCCTATCACTTTTCCAGATAGTATTTTGTTTAAACGAGAGATCTGGTAAGCAAACTAGCGAAAAAGTAGTAATTTCTTCTATCCTTGCTACCAGATATTTAATCTGCAAGAAATGGAAAAGCCGAGCACTTCCAAGTATTGCCGAAGTCAAAAACTGCATGAAGAAACAATGCATACTTGAGCAAAGGGATACAAATATAGAAAATGAACAGGATATTAGAAATTTTTTTAATAAATGGGCAACATTTTTAAAGATATTTTCCCATACTGAAATAAATTATATCATTTTCCCGTTTCAAAATTCAGAAATAGTCCTATTAGGGAATTGGTAGGCTGTTGGAAGGGGATGAGGGGGGATCGGAGAGGCCCTTTCTTTTTTTTTTCTTTTTTTTTTTTCTTTAGGGGGAGGGGGGGAGAAGAGGGAAATCTAAAGGAAAAGAGAAAAATAACCAACAGAGTATATGCATCTAATATACAGTTGCTAGTTTCTTACAGATTACTTATTTTGATTTTTTTTTTTTTTTTTTTTTTTTTGTACAATGGTCAATTAAGGCTGTATTTGTTTTTTGTCTAATCTCCATGGTATTGGTTCATGTACAGGAATATATACTTTTGTAACTGATGTTTTCATTGATATCTTATATGGTCTGATGATAAAGCCATTTTTTTCTGTATTTCAATTACACTGTTGGATTATAAATAAAGAATAAAAAAAAAAAATAAAAAAAAAAATTTGGAGCTAAAGTATTTGTACAGGGCACTACTTGAGCGGGCGAAATATCTTGGGACATTTGGGGAGACCGCTGCGAAATACACTGAATCTCATCTTGAGACCCCTGAGAAGCATTCGCCTTAGAAGAGGTCTGCTCATTAAAAATCCTTTCCTTGTAACTCAAAGCCCTCTCAACACATGAGGGACAGAAAGGAATAGGTGGTTCAACCTGAGCATTCAAGCACATGGAGCAAATACCAGATTGATCAGCTCCTATGTCCATCTCGAATTCACAGAAAATAAAGTTCAAAACAAAAAACAGAATTTATGTTTGCCTGATAAATTGCTTTCTCCAACGGTGTGTCCGGTCCACGGCGTCATCCTTACTTGTGGGATATTCTCTTCCCCAACAGGAAATGGCAAAGAGCCCAGCAAAGCTGGTCACATGATCCCTCCTAGGCTCCGCCTTCCCCAGTCATTCGACCGACGTAAAGGAGGAATATTTGCATAGGAGAAATCATATGATACCGTGGTGACTGTAGTTAAAGAAAATAAATTATCAGACCTGATTAAAAAACCAGGGCGGGCCGTGGACCGGACACACCGTTGGAGAAAGCAATTTATCAGGCAAACATAAATTCTGTTTTCTCCAACATAGGTGTGTCCGGTCCACGGCGTCATCCTTACTTGTGGGAACCAATACCAAAGCTTTAGGACACGGATGAAGGGAGGGAGCAAATCAGGTCACCTAAATGGAAGGCACCACGGCTTGCAAAACCTTTCTCCCAAAAATAGCCTCAGAAGAAGCAAAAGTATCAAACTTGTAAAATTTGGTAAAAGTGTGCAGTGAAGACCAAGTCGCTGCCTTACATATCTGATCAACAGAAGCCTCGTTCTTGAAGGCCCATGTGGAAGCCACAGCCCTAGTGGAATGAGCTGTGATTCTTTCAGGAGGCTGCCGTCCGGCAGTCTCATAAGCCAATCTGATGATGCTTTTAATCCAAAAAGAGAGAGAGGTAGAAGTTGCTTTTTGACCTCTCCTTTTACCAGAATAAACAACAAACAAGGAAGATGTTTGTCTAAAATCCTTTGTAGCATCTAAATAGAATTTTAGAGCGCGAACAACATCCAAATTGTGCAACAAACGTTCCTTCTTTGAAACTGGATTCGGACACAAAGAAGGCACGACTATCTCCTGGTTAATGTTTTTGTTAGAAACAACTTTCGGAAGAAAACCAGGTTTAGTACGTAAAACCACCTTATCTGCATGGAACACCAGATAAGGAGGAGAACACTGCAGAGCAGATAATTCTGAAACTCTTCTAGCAGAAGAAATTGCAACCAAAAACAAAACTTTCCAAGATAATAACTTAATATCAACGGAATGTAAGGGTTCAAACGGAACCCCCTGAAGAACTGAAAGAACTAAATTGAGACTCCAAGGAGGAGTCAAAGGTTTGTAAACAGGCTTGATTCTAACCAGAGCCTGAACAAAGGCTTGAACATCTGGCACAGCTGCCAGCTTTTTGTGAAGTAACACGGACAAGGCAGAAATCTGTCCCTTCAAGGAACTTGCAGATAATCCTTTCTCCAATCCTTCTTGAAGAAAGGATAGAATCTTAGGAATTTTTACCTTGTCCCAAGGGAATCCTTTAGATTCACACCAACAGATATATTTTTTCCATATTTTGTGGTAAATTTTTCTAGTTACAGGCTTTCTGGCCTGAACAAGAGTATCAATAACAGAATCTGAGAACCCTCGCTTTGATAAGATCAAGCGTTCAATCTCCAAGCAGTCAGTTGGAGTGAGACCAGATTCGGATGTTCGAACGGACCTTGAACAAGAAGGTCTCGTCTCAAAGGTAGCTTCCATGGTGGAGCCGATGACATATTCACCAGGTCTGCATACCAAGTCCTGCGTGGCCACGCAGGAGCTATCAAGATCACCGATGCCCTCTCCTGATTGATCCTGGCTACCAGCCTGGGGATGAGAGGAAACGGCGGGAATACATAAGCTAGTTTGAAGGTCCAAGGTGCTACTAGTGCATCTACTAGAGTCGCCTTGGGATCCCTGGATCTGGACCCGTAGCAAGGAACCTTGAAGTTCTGACGAGAGGCCATCAGATCCATGTCTGGAATGCCCCAAAGTTGAGTAATGTGGGCAAAGATTTCCGGATGGAGTTCCCACTCCCCCGGATGTAATGTCTGACGACTCAGAAAATCCGCTTCCCAATTTTCCACTCCTGGGATGTGGATTGCAGACAAGTGGCAGGAGTGAGTCTCCGCCCATTGAATGATTTTGGTCACTTCTTCCATCGCCAGGGAACTCCTTGTTCCCCCCTGATGGTTGATGTACGCAACAGTCGTCATGTTGTCTGATTGAAACCGTATGAACTTGGCCTTTGCTAGCTGAGGCCAAGCCTTGAGAGCATTGAGTATCGCTCTCAGTTCCAGAATATTTATCGGTAGAAGAGATTCTTCCCGAGACCAAAGACCCTGAGCTTTCAGGGGTCCCCAGACCGCGCCCCAGCCCATCAGACTGGCGTCGGTCGTGACAATGACCCACTCTGGTCTGCGGAAGCTCATCCCCTGTGACAGGTTGTCCAGGGACAGCCACCAACGGAGTGAATCTCTGGTCCTCTGATTTACTTGTATCGTCGGAGACAAGTCTGTATAGTCCCCATTCCACTGACTGAGCATGCACAGTTGTAATGGTCTTAGATGAATGCGCGCAAAAGGAACTATGTCCATTGCCGCTACCATCAAACCTATTACTTCCATGCACTGCGCTATGGAAGGAAGAGGAACGGAATGAAGTATTTGACAAGAGTTTAGAAGTTTTGTTTTTCTGGCCTCTGTCAGAAAAATCCTCATTTCTAAGGAGTCTATTATTGTTCCCAAGAAGGGAACCCTCGTTGACGGAGATAGAGAACTCTTTTCTACGTTCACTTTCCATCCGTGAGATCTGAGAAAGGCCAGGACAATGTCCGTGTGAGCCTTTGCTAGAGGAAGGGACGACGCTTGAATCAGAATGTCGTCCAAGTAAGGTACTACTGCAATGCCCCTTGGTCTTAGCACCGCTAGAAGGGACCCTAGTACCTTTGTGAAAATCCTTGGAGCAGTGGCTAATCCGAACGGAAGTGCCACGAACTGGTAATGCTTGTCCAGGAATGCGAACCTTAGGAACCGATGATGTTCCTTGTGGATAGGAATATGTAGATACGCATCCTTTAAATCCACCGTGGTCATGAATTGACCTTCCTGGATGGAAGGAAGAATTGTTCGAATGGTTTCCATTTTGAACGATGGAACCTTGAGAAACTTGTTTAGGATCTTGAGATCTAAGATTGGTCTGAACGTTCCCTCTTTTTTGGGAACTACGAACAGATTGGAGTAGAACCCCATCCCTTGTTCTCCTAATGGAACAGGATGAATCACTCCCATTTTTAACAGGTCTTCTACACAATGTAAGAATGCCTGTTTTTTTATGTGGTCTGAAGACAATTGAGACCTGTGGAACCTCCCCCTTGGGGGAAGCCCTTTGAATTCCAGAAGATAACCTTGGGAGACTATTTCTAGCGCCCAAGGATCCAGAACATCTCTTGCCCAAGCCTGAGCGAAGAGAGAAAGTCTGCCCCCCACCAGATCCGGTCCCGGATCGGGGGCCAACATCTCATGCTGTCTTGGTAGCAGTGGCAGGTTTCTTGGCCTGCTTTCCCTTGTTCCAGCCTTGCATTGGTCTCCAGGCTGGCTTGGCTTGAGAAGTATTACCCTCTTGCTTAGAGGACGTAGCACTTGGGGCTGGTCCGTTTCTACGAAAGGGACGAAAATTAGGTTTATTTTTGGCCTTGAAAGACCTATCCTGAGGAAGGGCGTGGCCCTTGCCCCCAGTGATATCAGAGATAATCTCTTTCAAGTCAGGGCCAAACAGCGTTTTCCCCTTGAAAGGAATGTTAAGCAATTTGTTCTTGGAAGACGCATCCGCTGACCAAGATTTTAACCAAAGCGCTCTGCGCGCCACAATAGCAAACCCAGAATTTTTCGCCGCTAACCTAGCCAATTGCAAAGTGGCGTCTAGGGTGAAAGAATTAGCCAATTTGAGAGCACGGATTCTGTCCATAATCTCCTCATAAGAAGGAGAATTACTAGTGATCGCCTTTTCTAGCTCATCGAACCAGAAACACGCGGCTGTAGTGACAGGGACAATGCATGAAATTGGTTGTAGAAGGTAACCTTGCTGAACAAACATCTTTTTAAGCAAACCTTCTAATTTTTTATCCATAGGATCTTTGAAAGCACAACTATCTTCTATGGGTATAGTGGTGCGTTTGTTTAGAGTAGAAACCGCCCCCTCGACCTTGGGGACTGTCTGCCATAAGTCCTTTCTGGGGTCGACCATAGGAAACAATTTTTTAAATATGGGGGGAGGGACGAAAGGTATACCGGGCCTTTCCCATTCTTTATTTACAATGTCCGCCACCCGCTTGGGTATAGGAAAAGCTTCGGGGGGCCCCGGGACCTCTAGGAACTTGTCCATTTTACATAGTTTCTCTGGAATGACCAAATTCTCACAATCATCCAGAGTGGATAACACCTCCTTAAGCAGAGCGCGGAGATGTTCCAACTTAAATTTAAATGTAATCACATCAGGTTCAGCTTGTTGAGAAATTTTCCCTGAATCTGAAATTTCTCCCTCAGACAAAACCTCCCTGGCCCCCTCAGACTGGTGTAGGGGCCCTTCAGAAACAATATCATCAGCGTCCTCATGCTCTTCAGTATTTTCTAAAACAGAGCAGTCGCGCTTTCGCTGATAAGTGGGCATTTTGGCTAAAATGTTTTTGATAGAATTATCCATTACAGCCGTTAATTGTTGCATAGTAAGGAGTATTGGCGCGCTAGATGTACTAGGGGCCTCTTGTGTGGGCAAGACTGGTGTAGACGAAGGAGGGGATGATGCAGTACCATGCTTACTCCCCTCACTTGAGGAATCATCTTGGGCATCATTTTCTCTAAATTTTGTGTCACATAAATCACATCTATTTAAATGAGAAGGGACCTTGGCTTCCCCACATTCAGAACACAGTCTATCTGGCAGTTCAGACATGTTAAACAGGCATAAACTTGATAACAAAGTACAAAAAACGTTTTAAAATAAAACCGTTACTGTCACTTTAAATTTTAAACTGAACACACTTTATTACTGCAATTGCGAAAAAGTATGAAGGAATTGTTCAAAATTCACCAAAATTTCACCACAGTGTCTTAAAGCCTTAAAAGTATTGCACACCAAATTTGGAAGCTTTAACCCTTAAAATAACGGAACCGGAGCCGTTTTATATTTAACCCCTTTACAGTCCCTGGTATCTGCTTTGCTGAGACCCAACCAAGCCCAAAGGGGAATACGATACCAAATGACGCCTTCAGAAAGTCTTTTCTATGTATCAGAGCTCCTCACACATGCATCTGCATGTCATGCTTCTCAAAAACAAGTGCGCAATACAGGCGCGAAAATGAGACTCTGCCTATGATTAGGGAAAGCCCCTAGAGAATAAGGTGTCCAATACAGTGCCTGCCGGTTATTTTACAAAATTCCCAAGATTAAAATAATTCCTCAAGGCTATGGAGTATAAAATATGTTTATATATAAATCGATTTAGCCCAGAAAATGTCTACAGTCTTAAAAAGCCCTTGTGAAGCCCTTATTTACTGTCTGTAATAAAATGGCTTACCGGATCCCATAGGGAAAATGACAGCTTCCAGCATTACATCGTCTTGTTAGAATGTGTCATACCTCAAGCAGCAAAAGTCTGCTCACTGTTCCCCCAACTGAAGTTAATTTCTCTCAACAGTCCTGTGTGGAACAGCCATCGATTTTAGTAACGGTTGCTAAAATCATTTTCCTCTTACAAACAGAAATCTTCATCTCTTTTCTGTTTCAGAGTAAATAGTACATACCAGCACTATTTTAAAATAACAAACTCTTGATTGAATAATAAAAACTACAGTTAAACACTAAAAAACTCTAAGCCATCTCCGTGGAGATGTTGCCTGTACAACGGCAAAGAGAATGACTGGGGAAGGCGGAGCCTAGGAGGGATCATGTGACCAGCTTTGCTGGGCTCTTTGCCATTTCCTGTTGGGGAAGAGAATATCCCACAAGTAAGGATGACGCCGTGGACCGGACACACCTATGTTGGAGAAAGCTCCTTTTATTGTTATGTCTTTTTTTTTTTTTTTTAACAAAAAAACGCTACTGTGACTTTAACATAAAAGCAACACATCAGAAAAATCTCACTGTCAATGATTAATAATTTTCATAATAATTTGAAATATGAGCAGATAACCTACAACGTTATAAAAAACAATGGTCCTGTGCCTTTAAATTTTAAAATGTTATTTTTTTTTAATTTTTGTCTGCCCGGTTACATTAAGTACATGTAAAAATATGTTTTCAGACACCTTTACACCTCAGCAACCTGCTGAGGTGCCTACCTGCCCACCAACACTGTTTATCCTCACGCTGCAGCAACAAGGACTCTGATGCCAAATGTGAACCGTAACAACCGCTTATGTAATAATGCTACCACCGTTTGTCTGAATTTCCTATACACCAGACACTCGGTAATAGAGCCCCATGCGACCTCAATTCAGTCCGGACTGTGATCAGGAAGAAGGAAGCGCACGAAAATAGGCTCCGCCCATCGTGGGCGTCACCTAACACTGCTCAAAAAAACGTCATGGAAGCCAAAACACATAGTTTTAATAAAGATAAGCAGTCTCCCACACAAACAGCCCCAGTGCCTGTACAAGCTGTCAAAATAAATAACCCCTTAATTTATGGAGAAGGGGTGTATTGTCCCAGATGCAGTTTGCCATTTAACAGTAAAGTGCCAAAATCATCCTGTCAGAATGAATACAGAAAGGCACTTACCTCAATGCTGCCCGACAGCAGGACAGTCCATCAGGTGTAAGAGGCTCTCTTCTCCCTCCCATAGCCCTGTGGAAGTAGATCAGCCTGAGTTACCATGCGCTTAGGCTATCTATAGTGGGGCAGTAACCTCTTAGTGAGAATTATGTCCCACCAGTTCCTAATGCTTTAAAGCCACCAAAAAGCCCTACTGTAGAGACTGATCAGGTCTAGGCTACACCCCAGAGCAAAGTAGCACTCTCTGGCACTACTTTAAAAATAACAAACTCTTGATTGGAGAATCTTTTCCTAACACCTCACTTTGCCATCTCCTATTACTAACACAGGCAAAGCGAATGACTGGGTTGGAGGGGTTATTTAACAGCTCTGCTGTAGGTGCTCTTTGCCGCCTCCTGCAGGCAGGAGGAGAATATCCCATAAGTAATGAAGATGATCCGTGGACTGGTCATGTCCTTAAGATGAAACAGGTTTTTCCTTCATGGCTTAAAAATTTCTGGAAATTTTACATCTCTATTTCTTCCAGCTCCAGAAATTATGAGATCATAATGGTTGCTGTACATTAATATCACATCTGAGAGAACATATTAACATAAAGGTAGGAAATCCAATTGATTCATTATCTTTAACCTGATATTTTCTAAATAATCAGATATCAAATTTTCACATTTAACAAACGCATTATTTATTACATCCCTAAAATATTTAGTAACTACATTTGCAAGCCACTGCAAAAGAAACAAAGTAACAAGTGCTGTCCACATTACACAACCCACACAAAATAACAATAAATTAAATAGTCACAATGTATAAAATAATTGGCATATGAAAATAGATATATTGGGATAGATTACAAGTGGCGCGCTATTAAGCCCTTTCACTCGTGTGCTAAAACCGCCAGAAGTAATCTATTTGCACACACAGGTAGCGCATGTATTATAAGTTAGAATTAAAACTTATGTGTGGAAGTGATATCTAGCGCGCTGACTTTAGGACCTCGGATATCGCAACCGTGTTAATTTTGTTCTCCCCATAGATTTCAATAGAGAGTGTAGAAGAACAAAATCTAACACTTATTGCTCGCTAACCTGTCAGGAGTTATTAATATTTCACATTCCAATGTTCTTCACATACATGAACATGTTATTTTTATCTATCTAAACCTATATATCTAGACCTATAGCTATATAGGCATAGATATATATTTTACATTAACAATATCAAGTATATAAAGAAAAATAATATTTTTACAATATTTACATTCGATTGTGCTTTAACGAACATGTTTACTTTCAAATAGAAATAAACAAATGCACCCACAATATTATTATATCGCAAGCAGGCTAATGTTAGTGCGCCACTTGTAATCTAGCCAATTGTCTTTTTCATGTTGTCTGTGGCTTCTCGTATGTTAACTGTTTTTGGAAAACAAACAAAAATAAACCTTGCCAATATTCACAAATTAATAAAAGAAGTTAACAAAACAGGAAGCAATGTTTTATTTAAACATATATTTATCTTCACAATTACATTTAAGGAGGTCAATTTGTATCTATAACTTATGAAAAAAAATCCCATTGTTTTAAAATAATTTAGCTGTATTATTAATTTTGCAAAATGTACACTCTGAGAGGTTCCATTGTATCAGTCATCGTACGTGAGAGTCAAGTGCCATTGCTCTCCAGGACTTATCAGCATTTCTTTTATAGTGTTCTAGTTCCTTAGGGAAAAACAGAAAATAATGCATTTAAAACACAGGACAATACTACTAATTCTTCATACTCGCAACAGAAATTCCCATTATTTAGTGGCAAATATTTATTACTACATATATTCAAATACACGCACACACACATCTTATTGTGTCCCTCAGAAATATTGCCTCTCACACTTCAAGTCTACCAAATGAACAGTCTGTTTGTAAGACTGCTTCAGTGTATTATAAAAAAAAACAAATATGTAAAATACATTTTTATTTGACATTTGTATACATTGTCAACATTTATTATTTTATTAAATTAGAATTAACATTCTAAAAACTTCTCTCTCCTTTTGGAGATAGATAAGCGTTTTTTTGTGATTGGTCCCACAGATCATATTCATCACATAATTAAAACTAATGTAAAGTTTGAAGTTAAATATTTTAATACAATTTTTTTGGTATTAAATATTTTGGGATCTCTATTATAATTTGAAGCTGAATGGATTTATTTAAATGCTACAAAAAAAAAATAAAAATGTATGCTTACCTGATAAATGTATTTCTTTCCAGATATGGTGAGTCCACTGCTTGAGTAATTACTGTTGGGAATATAACTCCTGGCCAGCAGGAGGAGGCAAGGAGCACCACAGTTAAACTGCTAAGTATCACTCCCTTACCCACAACCCCCAGTCATTCGACCAAAGGGAAATGGAGAAAAAGGAGAAACACAAGGTGTAGAGGTGCCTGAGGTTGTAGTCAAAAGAACAACTGTCTTAAAATAAAGGATGAGGCCGTGGACTCACCATATCCAAAAATAAATAAATGTATCAGGTAAGCATAAATTTTGTTTTTCTTTCCTAAGATATGGTGAGTCCACGGCTTGAGTAATTACTGTTGGGAACCATTACCTAAGCTAGAGGACACGGATAAATAGGGAGGGACAAGACAGGCAGTCTTAAACAGAAGGCACCCCCGCTTGAAGAACCTTTCTCCCAAAAGAAGCCTCAACCGAGGTAAAAGTCAAATCAAATTTGGAAAAAGTATGTAAAGAAGACTAAGTTGCAGCCTTACCTTGCAATTTTTTTCCACAGAAGCTTTTTTTCCAAGAAGAGGAAACGGCTCTTATGGAATGAGCCGTAATTCTCTCAGGAGGCTGCTGTCCAGCAGTCTCATAAGCCAAACGAATTATACTTCGTAACCAAAAAGAAAGAGTAGTAGCAGTAGCTTTCTGACCTTTACGTTTCCCAGAGAAACAGACAAAGAGGGCAGAGGACTGGTGAAAATCCTTAGACGCCTGTAAGTAGAATTTAAGAGCACGTACAACATTCAAATTGTGTAACAAACATTCTTTGGAAGAAGTAGAATTAGGACACAGAGAGGGAACAATAATTTCCTGATTGATATTTCTATTAGAAACAACCTTAGGAAGGAAAATTAACTTAGTACGAAGAACCGCCTTATCGGCATGAAAAATAAGATAAGGGGAATCACACTGCAGAGCTGAGAGTTCTGAGACTCTTCGAGCAGAAGAGATAGCAACAAGAAACAAATCCTTTCAAGATAACAACTTAATGTCTATGGAATGCAATGGCTCAAACAGAGCCAGCTGTAAAACTTTAAGAAGAAGGTTAAGGCTCCAAGGAGGAGCAACAGACTTAAAGACAAGCCTGATTTTGACCAAGACCTGACAAAAAGATTGCACATCTGGCACACCGGACAAACGTTTATGTAGTAAAACTGATAAAGCAGAAATCTGACCCTTCGGGGTACTGACTGACAATCCCTTGTCCAGGCCTTCCAGAAGAAAATATAAAATTCTAGGAATTCTAATTCTACTCCAAGAGTAGCCCTTGGATTCACACCAATAAAGATATTTACGCCATATTTTATGGTAAATCTTTCTAGTAACAGGCTTGCGAGCCTGAATCATGGTCCAAGAAAAACTACGCTTAGACAAAATTAAGCGTTCAATCTCAAAGCAGTCAGCTTCAGAGAAACGAGATTTGGATGAAGGAAGGGACCCTGAATCAGGAGGTCCTTCCTCAGAGGTAGTCTCCAAGGTGGGAGAGATGACATCTCCACTAGGTATGCAAACCAGATCCTGCAAAGCCACGCAGGGGCTATTAGAAACACTGACGCCCTCTCCTGTTTGATACGAACAATGACTCGTGGAAGGAGAGCAAACGGAGGAAACAGGTATGCCAACCTGAAAACCCAAGGAACCGCCAGAGCATCTATCAGAACGGCCTGCGGATCTCTTGACCTTGAACCGTACCTTGGAATCTTGGCGGTCTGATGGGGCGCCATCAAATCTAACTCCGGCACCCCCCATTTGAGGACTAAGCTGGAAAACACCTCCGGATGGAGTTTCCACTCCCTGGGATGAAAAGTCTGTCTGCTCAGAAAATCCGCTTCCCAGTTGTCTACTCCAGGAATGTGGATGGCAGACAGACAGCAAATGTGGGTCTCTGCCAACTGAAGAATCCGAGTAACCTCCGTCATGGCTAAGGAACCCTGAGTTCCTCCCTGGTGATTGATGTAAGCCACAGAGGTTATGTTACTGACTGGAACCTGATAAACTGGGCTAAGGACAACTAAGGCCAAGCCAATAGAGCATTGTAAATCACCCTCAACACCAAGATGTTGATGGGAAGAGCAGACTCCTCCCGAGTCCAAAGGCCCTGAGCTTTTAACGAGTTCCAGACTGCTCCCCAGCCCAGCAGGCTGGCGTCTGTGGTCACGATCACCCAGGAAGGTCTCCGAAAGCATGTGTCCTGAGACAGATGTTCCTGAGAAATCCACCATGGGAGAGAATCCCTTGACGACTGATCTAACTCTATTCTCTGAAATAGATCCGCATGGTTGCCATTCCATTGTCTGAGCATGCACAACTGGAAAGCTCTCAAATGGAATCAAGCAAAAGGAATGATGTCCATGGAAGCCACTATCAGACCGATTACCTCCATACATTGAGCCACTGAAGGATGAGCAGTAGCCTGAAGAGAGAGGCAAGAGGAAATGATTTTATTTTTCTTGACCTCTGTCAGAAAAATCTTCATCACTAGAGAATCTATTATGGTCCCTAAGAACACTACTCTTGTAGCAGGGGAAAGGGAGCTTTTTTCCAGATTCACATTCCATCCGTGGGAATGAAGGAAAGACAACAATATCTCTGTGTGAGATTTTGCTTGTTGAAAAGTTGGCGCCTGAACCAATATGTCGTCCAGGTAGGGTGCCACAGCAATTCCACGAGAACGGACCACTGCTAAAAGAGCCCCCAGAACTTTGAAAAAATTCTGGGAGCCGTGGCTAGACCAAATGGAAATGCCACAAACCGGAAATGTTTGTCCAGAAAGGCAAATTTCAGGAATTTGTGATGGTCCCTGTGAATAGGAACATGAATATAGGCATCCTTTAGGTCTATGGTTGTCATGAACTGACCCTCTTGTACTAAAGAATGAATGGAGCATTTTGTCTCCATCTTGAAGGATAGAACTTTGAGAAACTTGTTTAGACACTTCAAGTCTAGAATGGGACGGAAAGTTCCCTCTTTTTTGGGAACCACAAATAGGTTGGAGAAGAACTCGAGATGCTGTTCCTGCACTGGAACTGTAACTATTACTCCCAGGGAGGAAATATGTTGTATACATTTCAAGAACGCCTCTCTCTTTATCTGGTCTGCAGATAATATTGAGAGAAGGAATCTGCCTCTGGGAGGAAAAGTCTTGAATTCCAATTTGTAACCCTTGGATACTATGTCCACAGTCCAGGGAACTGGGACATCTCGTATACTTGAGAGAACTGAGAAAGTCTGCCCCCAACTTGAACCGATCCCGGATCGGGGGCAAACCCTTCATGCTGATTTGGAATCAGCTGCGAGTTTCTTTGATTGTTTCCCCTTGTTCTAAGACTGATTGGGTTTCCAAGAAGACTTGGATTGTTCCTGCTTGGAAGAAGAAGGGGAAGGCTTTCCTTTAAAGTTACAAAAGGAACGAAAATTATTCTGACGAACTTTAAGCCTATTCTTCTTTTTTTGAGATAGAAAAGACCCTGTTCCACCCGGAATATCAGAGATAATTTCTGCCAAACAAGGTTTTGCCCTTGTAAGGAATCGTCAGAAGCTTGACTTTAGAGGAAACGTCCGCAGGCCAGGATTTCAACCATAATGCCCTGCGGGCTAGGAGAGCGAAACTAGAAGTTTTAGCTCCTAGTCTAACAACCTGTAAAATGGCATCTGCAATAAAGGAATTGGCCAACTTAAGAGCTTTAATCCTATCCTGAATTTCATGCAAGGAAGTGTCTACTTGAATAGAATCAGACAAGGCGTTGAAACAATAAGATGCCGCACTAGTCACGGTGGCAATACACACCGCAGGTTGCCATTGGAGACCTTGATGAATATAAATCTTTTTCAAATAAGCCTCCAGCTTCTTGTCCATTGGAGTGGAAACGGCCCCTTCAACTTTGGGTACAGTATACCAAGGGTCTTTAATGAAGTCCTCGACAGACGAGGAAAATAATCTCCCTAGCACGGTCCGGCACAGGAAAAAACCCCAAAGTGGAAGGTTTATAAAAGAAACTATTAAGTTCACTAGATTTCCTAGGAGTGACAATGACAGGGGTATCGGAGTCATCTAAAGTAGATAAAACCTCCTTTAACAATACACAGAGGTGTTAAAGCTTAAATCTGAAGGATACCACCTCAGTCTTAGAAGAAGGAATTATACTGTCTAAATCTCAGATTTCAACCTCAGAAAGTCCTGATGTATCTTCCTCATCAGACTTATGAGAAAGGGAAACTTGGGAAGCAGAACTGAGGACAGGTACCTTACTTTCTGAATTTCTAGATTGTGTTTTCCCTGTAATCTGTAAATGGCAGCTAATGCCGCAGATACCGCTGAAGATACATGGGCAGCAATTTCTGCTTTTAAATAAACTCGACTAGGAGTTATAGAGGAACCGCAGGGCACTGCATGTGACGCCATTGAGGATTGGGACGTAGCAGGAGAAAGCTGAGGTATTATTTTAACAGCATCATCCTGAGACATTAGGCTTAAAAATTTTACCTTTATTTTGCAAGGTTTTCTTGACACATGAAAAACAAAATTGCATAGGAGCTGCAATTTGTGCTTCTAAACATAATAAGCATTTCATGAGAGCAGGCTCTTGCTCCATATCAGACATGTTGTGAAACAGTAAATAAACTTGTACAGATAAGTTTCAAAGATTTTTTTTTTTTTTTTTTTTGAGTTTGAAAATATTTATTGGAAAACCAAAAGATAGAAGAACATAAGACGAGGAGACGCAGCTCCAATGCAATAATTTGACATTCACATTCATAACATCAAGTTGAATACATCTTCAAGTGAAAATAAACATTTTAGGTTGTAATAGATTGATGAGTGTGAATCTAACTTGTCAAGTCTTAATCTATGACCGACAAGTCTAAGGGTATGGGGGGAAGTGGGTCATAATGGTTGGGAATCTAGAAAACCTTAATGAGGGTCAGGGAGAAGGAAAGAGGAAAGTGGGTGGAAAGAGTAAAAAGAAAAAGGGGGGGGGGGGGTAGGGGGGTAAGCTGAAGACAGAGAAGGAAAGGGAGGGTTATCCTGATCAGGCATCCAGAAAAACTGATAAGAGTACAGACGAGGGGGAGACACAGTCGGGGGTCTAAGTGTCCTGAGCGGTCGCGTTGGGCTTCCAGTCTGTGTTGTGAGACTCCTTCCAGTCAGCCCAAATCAACTCAAATAGGTCAGATTTATTTAACTTGTAGAAGATATCCTTTTCCATCGTGTACATGTAGGCCATATTATTACGGATCGCCGCCCAACTTGGGGCTCTTTCCTTCTTCCAGGAGCATGCAATAGAGTATTTCACAGTCAGAAACAGGTAGATGCAAATATACGCATGGTTTTTAGGGAGTGAGTGTAGGTTAAGGTGAAGAAGGGCTGAGGCAAACAGCCTAGGAATTCTGATGCCCATACCCTGTAGCACCGAGAAGCACTTCTGCCAAAGAGGCTGAATTACGGGACATTCCCACCAAATGTGTAGCGCGTTACCCCTATGTCCACAATTTCGCCAACAGTTGGGGGACACATTTGGGAAAATTTTTGCTAACCTGGTAGGTACATAGTACCAATGGGATAGAAGTTTAAAATATGTTTCGTACAACGTTGTACAGTGGATAGCTTTCTGGGTCAAGGAGAAGGCCCGTTCCCACTCCTTGGGAGACGTGCGCCTACCCATTAGCGACTCCCAGCGGGACAGGTGGTTAGGGGTTTCTGGGTTCCGTGAACTGCCTAGCAGCGTATAGTGGATAGATAAGGGCCTGCACAATCGCTCTCCTCTGGTCCATATGGACTCCCACAAGGTTAATGGACGGTTTAGGCTGGGTTTGAAACCCCAACTGCAAAGAAAACTCTTGATCCTCTGGTATTCAAAGGGCAAATATGATGGGACCTGAACCTCTGCACTAATTTGAGATAGTTGTTTAAAAGAGTCACTGGGGGCCGTGGACCAAAGGTCCGATATACTATTGATACCTAATTGGGCCCATTTATTTGGATGAGAGTCTTGTAAACCCGAGAGGAGGCCCGCCAAGGAGGTGACTGGAGAAGGATGTGGGGCAACGTGAGGATGGTGGCGTATTTTATCCCAAAAGCGGAGACATTCACATACAACAGGATTAGATAATGCCAACTCCCTTCGACAATGTGGGGGGGTCCAGATTAGGTCCCGTAAGGTAATTTGAAAAGGCAGTGAGGCCTGTTCTATGGATTTCCATTTGGCATCTGACGACCTAACCCCCCCATTGGGAGACATGGGTTAGCATTGCTCCCTCATAATAACATGTCACTGACGGAGAAGCTATGCCCCCCATGGACTTAGGGAGCTGAAGCACTCTATGCGCGACTCTAGGAGGTTTATCCATCCAGATAAATTTGGTGAACCCGCTCTGGAATTGGAGAAGCAGGTGTCTCGGTAAGTTAATGGGAAGGCAGCGGAATAGGTACGTCAGCCTGGGGAGGAACGACATCTTCAACGCCGCAATCCTACCTAGCCAGGAAACATGTTGGAGATTCCAGTCCCTCCTCAGGGAGCGGAGGGAGGTCAGGAGAGGAAGATAGTTATCTTTAATTGTTTGTGGAAGGCTACTAGAGATCTTAATGCCCAAGTGATGAACAGAATGTTCAGTCCAATTGAATTTATATGTCCCGGTGAGGGGGGCCAATTGTGTGCTGGTGAACCCTTGCGTGTATACTTGCGTTTTTGACAGGTTTAATTTGTAATAAGAATGGGCCCCGAACGTAGTGAGCAAGTCAAGGAGTCTGGGGATCCCTCGCGCAGGATGAGACAGAAAAAGGGTGACATCGTCAGCAAAGAGTGCAATTTTGTGCGAGGTACCCGACAAGGTGACACCTTTGATTAGGGGATCAGACCTAATCTGCTCAGCTAACGGTTCTATTGACAGTGCAAACAAGAGCGGCGAGAGGGGGCACCCCTGCCTGGTCCCGTTAGTGATAGAGAAGTGAGAGGAGTGAAAGCCCAAGCCTCTCACAGAGGCGGTGGGAGAGGAGTAGAGAGCTTGAACGGCCACTATGAAATCGGGAGGGAAATGGAATCTCTCAAGGACTGCCCAAAGATATTGCCATCTGACCCGGTCAAAGGCCTTCTCTGCGTCGAGAGAGATGACCGCGAGCGGCCTCCCGAGTTGGGAGGCGGAAGTGAGTATGTTAAGGAGACGCCTCGTGTTGTCTGGACCCTCTCGGAGGGGGACAAATCCTACCTGATCCGAGTCAATAAGGGAAGGTAGGAGGTTGGAGAGGCGATTGGCCAGAATCTTTGAGTAAAACTTAATGTCCGTGTTTATCAAAGAGATGGGCCTGTAACTCGCGCAGAGCGATGGGTCCTTGTCCGGCTTGAGGATGGTGATAATGTTAGCCTCAAGAAATTCACTCCCGAAACTACCTTCCTCTCTAGCCAAGTTATAAAATTTCAGCAGCAACGGGGCAAGTTCCTGGGCATAGGTCTTATAGAAGTGGGCCGGGTAACCGTCCGGCCCAGGGGCCTTAAAAGACTTTGCGTTCTTAATAACTCTCAAGACCTCTGGAAGAGAGAAGGGGGAGCTCAAGACATCTCGTTGTTCTGGGGTCAGAGTGGGTAACGGTAGAGTCTTAAGGTAGGTTTCCATTACCTCTTGAGAAGAGGATCTGGGAGACTCAGCCGTGTCTATATTATAGAGCATGGCATAGTATTCGGCAAACGCCTCACCTATCTGGGACGGGATTTGGAGATGAGATCCCGATGATTGAATGGAATGGATCCTGGATGCCCCTAATCTTTTCCTAATTTTGTTTGCCAGCAGAGTATCGCTTTATTACCCTTATAATAAAATAAGTGTTTGAGCTTGGTGAGGTTAAGTTGGGTTCTGCGCAGTTCGATCCTGGATATGTGGTCTTTAATCTCAATAATTTGAGAGATAGTCTCTGCCGAAACTGTAACTCTATTGCATGTCTCTAGTTGTCTCAACTTAATATGGGCCTGAGAGAGAGTGAGGCCTGCCTGCTTTCTAAGATGCGATTGTTTGGTGATAAAAAGACCTCTGATTGTCGCTTTAGCCGCGCCCCATAGTGTGTCGTCCCTAACCGAAAGATTATCATTGGTTTGAATAAAGTGGGTGATATCTCTTCGAAGTTCCTCCCTAAAGGGTATGTCCTCTAGAATCTGGTGGGGCAGTCTCCACTTAGATCTAATATAAGTGGTGTTAGTAGAAATTATGTCAGCTTGGACTGAGTCGTGGTCAGACCAGGGGCAGAGGGAGATTTCGGTCCTCTTAACTAAATCTAGAGAGTCAGCTGTAGAAAAGATATAATCGAGCCTGGAGTATGATTTGTGGGGATGTGAGAAATGGGTGTAGTCGTGATCCCTGGGGTGTAGGGCTCTCCATATGTCATAAAAGCCTGAGGCAGTCATTATTTGGCGGAAACTGTGTGAGAGTTGTTTAGCTAGTGAGGGTGCTGGGTCCGTGGACCTAGGTTTTCTGTCCATTGAGTGGTCCCATACCATGTTAAAGTCCCCCGCTAAGAGGACTGTCCCCTGTCGGACTTGTGAGAGGGCATGTAGAATGTGTTTGAGGAAACGTGGCTGTTTGGAGTTTGGGAGATATACGGACACTAGGGTATATGTGACGTGATTTATTTTACCTATCAGGATAACATATCTTGCCTGGGGGTCACTAATAACTTGTATCTTCTCAAAGGCCAGGCACTTGTGCAACAGTATCGCCACTCCTCTGGCTTTTTTAGTGTAAGAGGCAACTTCAATGTGGGTATAAGACTTAGAAATGAGCCTGAGGGGTTCCTTGTCAAGCCAGTGGGTCTCCTGGAGGAATACCACATCAGGGTTGTGATGGCTCAACGTCCTGAGTAGCAGGCTGCGTTTGTGAGGCGAGTTCAGACCTCTAACATTATGAGTCAGAAGCCTAATAGTGGACATAGTCAGTGGTGAGGATGGGGATGTAGGACTTATTAAAGAATCTAAATTGTGTTGTGGGTCCAGTGGGGGAGGAGAGAAACAGCAAGAGGAGGGGAGGGCGGGAAAAGGAGAGCACCAGAGAGAGTGCTCAAAAGTGTGGTGGAATTAGTCCACCTCAAAGAGTCCTAACGTGGACTTCTATGTGGGGGCGGAGCAGTTGAGGAGATTACTCTTAGGTACACAATGTAGAGAGCATACCTAACAACAACAGCCCCGCTCTGCGATAAGTGAATACTTAAATATAACTTAACACTGAAAATATGCACTACATAAACTGTTAGAAAACAACAACATAATAATCAGCAGAACATACTTAAACAAAATACGTACAGCATGTGATGCAAACACAGAACAATACAGTGAACCTGAGCAACAGTAAACCACCGGGTGGTTGTAAGTGAGGAGCAACATTTGTCCCAGATGATGGTTGTATGAGGCTAACCCTAAGAGTTAGGGAGTGCCTGTGGGTTGAGGAAGTTTTGCTCTTTTGGCCCTACGTTCATTAACAGTCCACTCAGGAGCAGAAGCCCGCAACTTGGGGTAAGGAGGATCCTGTTGAGGAGGTGGCTCAGGTCTGAGCCCCCAGTTAGTGAGAAGAGTTAGGCTTTGGGCTAGAGTTGTAGCTACAAAGGTTTGATTGTCTTTGGAGATAATGAGGCGAGTTGGAAAGCCCCATCTATATTTGATGTTATTTTTTCTGAGAGTGGTAGTGACAGATTGATAGTGGCGTCTCTGTTGTAGAGTGTAAGCCGAGAGGTCAGGAAGAAGCTGTATGTCTTTAAATTTCTCACTAAGAGAAGGTTTCTTGTAGGCCGCCTGCATCAGCCTATCCTTGTATAAGAAGCTGTGAAAGCAAACTATTACGTCTCGTGGTTTATCTTGTGCCACATTTCTAGCACGGAGTGCTCTGTGTGCTCGTTCCATGGTGGCGGTCAGACCCTCTGGGCCACCTATCAACTGGTGAAACAGTTCCTTCAAAAAATCTTGCAGATCAGCTGGCGTAACTGTTTCCGGGATGCCTCGAAATCTGATATTATTGCGCCTGGATCTGTCCTCCACATCTGCCACTTTAAGTTCCAATTGAGAGATTTGGTCAGCCAGACATTCAGAATAAGCTAAGAGATTGGATTGATCCACCACCAAGTCATCTTGTTTCCTTTCTAGGGCATCCACTCTCTCCCCAACTTCTGAGATCTCTTTTTTAAGCTCCGCAGAACTTCGCTGGATTTCCTGTGTGATGAATTTAGTCTGCGAGGCCAGCAATTTCTTTAATGATTTCTCAGTGATGAAGTGTTGTGAGGCTGACGCAGATTGGATACTTGATTGGGACTCTTCGTCCTGTGAATCATGATCACTCAACTCTCCTTGTGGATCCATGACTGGGCTCTTGGGTCGTTGTGAGAAATGGTCATAGACTGTCTTCTTGGTTTTTGAAGCTGATTTAGGGGGCTTCCTACCCAAGTGTGGCATGTTGTTAGGGCTATATGTAGTCGAAGTGCTCTAATCCCAGTGAGCCTAGGATAGAATTACAAAAGGCTGTACTGTTCTGCTGCTAAGAAAATAGGTTAGTGAGTCATATCACATGAAAAAGTTATACATTACTCTAAGTGAAGCAGAGCGGGGCTGAACGCCAATTAGAATATAAGGCTCACATGTTATATATTAGCGCCTACATACAATCAGTCAACTCTGGACCCTCACCTCAGGGATGGTGGGGATACGACCCGAAGGAAGGGGACGGGAAATTGGATGTGACCCACCCAGACAAGCCGAGTGGGAGCGGGGAGGTGAGGGAGAGGCAAACAAACAATGACAAGAAGGTTAGATAAACAATCTAGTTATACGGTAAATACCAATCCAATGAAACTACCCAATAGGGCCCTTGAGATGCAATTCTGTATCATGTAGTTACTTGGGTATGAGCTGTAGGGTGAGACTCTGTCTTGATCCGATACCTAGGCACACTCTTACACTAAGCTGTACTATATGGAATAGCCCAATTGGGCCTGGAAACTCAGACTAATTATGCACGATTATATTAGCTTTCAAGATCTTATGGTCCTCTTGAGTCGTTTGGATGGGGGATGAGGGTAATTCACGCTCTATTATAATAAAAATACAGTGTGGTGCAATCTAGGTGTGTATGATGAGTGTGTGTCAGCCAATGAAAAGTTAGAGACGTGTGATCTGTGTGAATGAATAGCAAAAGGAAGTGATCTGGTACTAATCTGGTGTAAGGGTATTGGCTAATGGTATGAAATGCTGGTGTAGTGGGTGGCTCTAAAAGATTGTCAGTATGTTGTACCAGTTTTGAGGGGTATCTTAGTGTCTAAAAAAAAAGAAAGGGTGTGTAGTGTGATTATTATACTGAATCAGTACTTGTAAACCAAAGAACAGCATACATAAGCAGCAATACACTGAAGATAATTACACTCCACTCTGTATGCAACAGAGAACATTTGGCTGACGCAGCAGCTGTAAGGAAAGCTTATGGTAAAACACTTAGTGTCCCAAGCTATTTCTCTGAACATAGGCTTGAGTTAAGTTACTGTTAGGAAACTTGTCTGCTTGATGACAGAATGTTGTACAAAATATGGAGTGTCAGTTTCCTGTCTTGACAGCAGTATAGTATAATCTAGCTCTGTGAGCTTACTAGCAAAGGAAATGAGTATTAAATATCAGAGCCAGTACTTGAAAATTTTGTTCAGCAATTCCAGCTGGCAGTTCGTGAGTCAGTGAGACCTGCTCGCAGCTTGCTTGTGCTATATATTTTGCTTACTATAGGACAGTTTGATAGCAAGTTCCTTGATGGCTAGGTAAGCATACAAAAACAGTATATGAGGTTGTTGCCAGACATGTATTCTTACCTCACACTCCACTCGTTACAAGTTGCTCTCCGTGTGAAATGCTGGTGATTCCTCAGTCTGGGCCTCAAAATGGCGATTATTCGCGCCAAATCAGAGCTTGATTTATGCGGCCTTTGAGGGTCGTTCCCGGGTCCCCTGGGCCGCAGTAGGGGCCAAGATGTGAGCAAACCCAGCTCCGGTAAAATGTATCCCTCCGATGTGGCCACCGGATCTGCAATAAGGTAAGAGCTTAGAGATCGCTGACCATCCGGGTGTTCTGTACTTTTCCTTATGTCCGGCTGGAACTGGAGGCATGCAGAGGGGAAGGGTCTCACCTCCGAGATCTTTGAGGGCCCTCAAGGCTTCCAGGTAGGTCCCGCGGCCAGTAATCTATCCTTCCTCCCACGGGAGCTGGTTACCGCTGAGTGCTCCGGAGCGGATCCCCGGCCCTCCGGAGCGACGTCAGTCGGCGACGGCAGGAGTCCAATACTAGCAGGTGCAGAGAGTGGCCGCAACTCCGGAGCGGAGCCCCGACCCTCCGGAGTTAGGAAACAGCTGCGGTCAAAGGTGAGGGACTGCTGTGCGGCCGCGGTTCATAAGCGGGTGGCGGCGGCAGTAGTAGAGAGGATAGTGGTAGCAGGTCAGACTGGTACGGGAGACAGCAGAAAGGCCGATAAGGGAACCATAAACTCCTCTGGTTATACTTGGCACCAGTCTGCACTCTCCTCAGCAGTTAGCGTGACCGCTCGTCCCTCTGTAGGTGTCCCCTTCTGAGATAGTTATCAGCTGCTAATAGTATGGGTGAAAGAGGTCACTCTGCGGTACAGCAATGTCCATCAACAATAGTGGATGATTTAATCATTAAATTAAACAAAAATTCGCACTTTATAGGTCTCTTTTAGAAATTTGTTCACGGAGCTCAGTGAGCACACGTCTAGTCAGATCAGTGGCTAGCTCCGCCCCCGATTTTAATATTCAATTAAAATAAGCCATTATTTTTTTAAATTTTATCCCAAATTAGGATCGATCCCCAGCTAAAATTATGTGAGAAAAGTTAAGAAAAAACATTTAATAAACATCAAATAAACTTCTAAAAAAAACCTCAGGCAACCCCACACCTCAATTACTGAGTTGCCTTACTGCTACCAATTAAGACCGGATCCCCCAGAAATGGAGAAAAAACAGAATTTATGTTTACCTGATAAATTGCTTTCTCCAACGGTGTGTCCGGTCCACGGCGTCATCCTTACTTGTGGGATATTCTCTTCCCCAACAGGAAATGGCAAAGAGCCCAGCAAAGCTGGTCACATGATCCCTCCTAGGCTCCGCCTACCCCAGTCATTCGACCGACGTTAAGGAGGAATATTTGCATAGGAGAAACCATATGGTACCGTGGTGACTGTAGTTAAAGAAAATAAATTATCAGACCTGATTAAAAAAACCCGGGCGGGCCGTGGACCGGACACACCGTTGGAGAAAGCAATTTATCAGGTAAACATAAATTCTGTTTTCTCCAACATAGGTGTGTCCGGTCCACGGCGTCATCCTTACTTGTGTTAC
>NC_069502.1:1092399012-1092434012 GCF_027579735.1 Bombina bombina
GAGGTCATTAACCGTGAGTATTCTGTAGCCTCTTGTACTCTCAGGCGATAATGGTTTTTATTTAGAAATAGCTCTTGAGCAGGGAGATGCTCTTCAGATAATGCTGGTCCCTTCTGCTGCCAAGGTTTATTTTTATACCTCTGATCTTGACGACCTTAAGTGCACGTCATTAAAGGGTGTAGTATGACCAGGATTAATCTAGTGCAGTTGAAGAAGCGGATATTGTGAAGTTTACAAGGAATAACGTTTTCTATCATGATTATAAAGGAACAGAACTCAAATAGGTATAAATAGTTTTACAAAAAAGAAGAATTCTTAAAGGGATATAAAAGTGTAACAGAATATGCCATATAGAAACCGAGCATGCTGGGAAGGGAAATTTTGCTGGGAAGATCAGAGTTAGCAGGGGGAACACTGTAAATATTATACGCCAGGCCTGAAGGGTAACTTTGTTACGCACATGCGCCTGTTCATCCCACTAGCAGAGATAAGGAAAACAATACAGTTTCAATTTGGTACTTACACGTATGAATTTCACAGAATGCTTTGCATCTACACAGTAGTTTGTGTACATTAAATCTTTTTTTTATTTTTACATAAAATACGATTTTTGCAGAACAATTTTGTTATGAATTTAAATACAACTTAACATCACAAATGGTAAATTTTTATTCCAGTATTTCATTTATTTGATTCATATGATTTTTGATTTGTGACTATTTTTTTTTTTTGTACTTACTATTGTAATGTATGCATCTTTTTTCATACTTAAAAGCAGGGTATATCCCTTTGCGCTAGACACTGTTTCCAATGTAAAAACTGCTTTTAGAAACTTTGACCAGAAGCTTTATAACACTGATTAGATTTCTTATGCAATCTTGCAATCCAAGAGGCCTTTAGATAATTGGGCACTTTAGATGATCAGCAATTTTACTTTTACATTTTCGTTCTAAACAAAAAAAAAAACTGAAGCAGTGTAAGCATAGAGAAACCTGAAAATTGCTCTTTACAGCAGTATGACTTGTAAAGTTCTGTATATATAAATAAATATAAGTGCAGTTAGCAGTAAAGGAAGTACAATGAATGCACACACTGCTGCATGTGTTATACATTTTAGGAGAAGTGTCCAGGGAAACATGAGAGATGTTGCATTGACAAGGTCAATCCTGACATCCTGCAGCCTGTCATATACAATCACACACTAGTCACAGCTATTCTGTAGTAGTAGATCTATATAAAAGACCACTAAGAAGTAGAATACATCAACAAAGTTATATACAGGATGTAGTAGTATATAACAACGTTAACTCAAAAACATACAAACACAGCTAATTTAAATGAAATTAGCTGGCCAGTTCTTACCACATTGCCCATGTTTTCTTGGGCAGTCAGTCTACCTGTGGTAAGAGTAACATATGAAGCAGTGTGTGCCGCATGTAGAAAGAAACCTGAAAAGTGCTGACTCAGGACTATCCAGCTCGAGTACAGCTGCATGATTTGTGTTTCTAAGTAAAGGTAGTACAATGCAGCACACTGCTGCATATGTTAGTCATTTAGCTGAGTGACTGTCCATGAAAACATGGGGAATGTGGCATTGACAAAGTCAATCCTGACATCCTGCAGCCTGTCATATTACATTAATTTTTACAGCTATAGCTGTAGTACAGAACACACTCACACAGTAAGAAGTAGAACACCAGTTATAGTTAGAGTAACTAGTACAATACATAATACAAACAACTGAACTCAACACACACACAGCTAATTGAAATTAAAATAGCTGTCCAGTTCTAACCACATTGTCCTTTGTTTTCCTGGGTACTGGACAGTCAGTCTAGCTGTGGTATGAGTAACATATGAAACAGTGTATGCATTGCATGCATGGAAAAACCTGAAAAGTGCTGAGTGTGCAGCAGCATGATGTGTGTTCTGTTTCTAAGTACAGTAAAGCTATTACAATGCGCACTGATGCATGTGTTAGTTATTAGCCGAGTGACTGTCCACTGTCCAGGAAAACATGGGGGATGTGGCATTGACAAGGGCAATCCTTACATCCTGCACTTCCTTTCATATTACATCACACAGCTATTCTGTAGTACATAACAGAACACTAATATAGTTAGAGTACATAATACACAAGTGAACTCAAGAAGACACACAAAGCTAATTGAAATGAAATTAGCTGGCCAGCTGACTTGAAATCTGCACGACTTGCTGCTCAGACACAATGGCCATATCAGACATCACCTTGGCCTTGATGCTTGTAATTTTATCCACATTTATGTAGGTTGTCTTGAATCGTAGATCAGGGAATGATGCCATATCTAGCAGATCTTGAGTATCCTCATCTTTTTAATTTTCTATTCATAATATATATTCAAGAATTTTGGATTTCAGTGTCTTGGTAAGGTCAGAATCATCTTCCTCCAGAGCCAGTATCTTTGTGTTTAATAGATGCAGAACGGGTTTCACATATGATACACTGACTTAGTTTTCTCCAGAAGTAATTGCGAGATGGCAGTTGGTATCTCTTGTCGAGTGTGTGTATCATTCTTTTGAAGCCTTCTTTACTAATCGTGTATGCAGGCACCATGTCTTTGCATATATAATATGCGATATCGGTTATTTCTCTATGCCTTTTTGAGGTCTTCGCATATGGTGATGTCACTGTGTTTGCGATGCCTTTATGATTGATTGATTGCTGCTCAACTTTAGATTCACAGCTTGTTTGTGTTGTCTTTTCCCTACCAGGGTTTTTTTTTTACATACATCGTTCAAAGATTTCCTTATGCCGCTGTTTAAGGTGCTGGAACAGGTTTGATGTGTTACTTCGTTTTGCTGCAACACTCGTTGCACAAGTTTTGCAGATTTCTTGGTTCTGTTTCTCATCCTCTTTTCTGAATCCAAAATATTCCCAAACAACTGATGTGGAATTTTTCTGTACAATTCTGTAGCAACATCAACATCATTTTCATCATCATCGTCGTTATTGTTGGACATGGACAGCTCTTCAGAACGCATCTTAAATTTTATGTACCACGCACACAATACCAGCTGGCACCAAAAATATGAGGAGAATCAGTAGATTATACTACAGCACACACTGCCAATATCAGTAGGGTCAGGTGTCACTGGCAAGTGGCAACCGTGGCACAAATAGACTAGACCACAGTCTTGCACTTGAATACAAAGACAGTGAACTATTGAATGGCCTTGATAATGCAGTTAGCCTAGCTCTGATGATGCTAGTATAGCTTCTTCAAGTTGCAGAGATGACGCAGCGGAAGCAGTCTTAAAAAAGCTTCTTAAAGATTTTTGATTAGAATCACACAATTTATTTTGATTAATAATTAAAGAATAGATTATATGCTTCTGTTGCAATTAAGACAAGAGAGAGACCACAGGCACTTGAAAGTCTTGATTATAAAGAGAGGTCAACAATGTGCTATATGATGCAGTGACAGTCACCTTGATTGAAGAGAGAACACAGGCTAGCTGCACTTGAATATAAAGAAGACAACGATGGGCTTGATTAAGCTGTCACCTTGATTGAAGAGAGAACACAGGCTTGCTGCACTTTAAAGAAGAAAAAAATAGGATGATACTTAGTGCTATGATGCAGGCAACTTGATTGAAGCGAAGTAGAGAACACTGGCTTTCTGCACTTGAATATAAAGATGACAACAGTGGGCTTGCTTGATTAAGCAGTCACCTTGATTGAAGAGAGAACACAGGCTAGCTGCACTTGAATATAAAGAAGACAACGATGGGCTTGCTTAACTTAATGATGATGCAGACACCTTGATTGAGTAGAGACAAGAGACCACAGGCTTATACACTTTATTGAAATCATTTAAATATAAACTTTAAAGACGACAACAATGGGGTTGCTCATATTCATCTTTATTTAGACTGAGGCAACACTGGCTTTCACTGGAGGAGACTGACCTTGCAGTTGTAGAATATACTGGCTCTGGAGGACTGACCTTGCTGTTGTAGAAAACACTGGCTTTGGATAACTGACCTTTCTGTTGTAGAAGACACTGGCTGAATGGCTGACCTAGCTATTGTAGAAGACAGATGCTTTCAGAGTTGCAGTGCACCTGCAGGATGACTTTGCTGTTGTAGAAGAAGAAACGGGCTGCACTAGGATGTGGATGACCTTGCTGTTGTAGAAGAAGAAACAGGCTGCAGGATGTGTGGATGACCTTGCTGTTGTAGAAGAAGAAACAGGCTGCAGGATGTGTGGATGACCTTGCTGTTGTAGAAGAAGAAACAGGCTGCAGGATGTGTGGATGACCTTGCTGTTGTAGAAGAAGAAACAGGCTGCAGGTTGTGTGGATGACCTTGCTGTTGTAGAAGAAGAAACAGGCTGCACTAGGATGTGTGGATGACCTTGCTATTGTAGAAGAAGAAAAAGGCTGCACTAGGATGTGTGGATGACCTTGCTGTTGTAGAAGAAGAAACAGGCTGCACTAGAATGTGTGGATGACCTTGCTATTGTAGAAGAAGAAACAGGCTGCACTTAGATGTGTGGATGACTTTGCTGTTGTAGAAGAAGAAACAGGATGCAATCTGGAACCACAGCTGTTGGCTGACTTTGGTGAACTTGAGTAGATGACACACAGGCACTGTCAGGCATTATTTGCTGTTGGTTTAACAATGAACATAAAATATTTTTAGAATAAGGTGGTGGTGGGATGGAGACAAGTTCTACTTTTTGGAAAGCCAAAATAAATGAATGAAAATTTGAAATGTATAAAAAAAAGTGTTTTTTTTTTTTTTTAACTTTGATGATGTCCCTCCCAGTCCATTACCGTTTCTGACTGTGTTGTGTTTGTTCATTGTTGTCAACAGCACAGTCTGAAACACTAATGGACTGGGAGGGACATAAAAGTAAAAAAACACTTTTTTTCTATATTTAATTAATTTGTTTTGTGTTCAAGAGCAATAGAGCATGGCAGGGCATCCTAAGCAAGTAACATTTGAAATTAAATTGACTTATATTTTATTAGCTTAGCTATTTTTTTTTTTTCTTAAACACAATTGGTTAGGCGTACTTAGGGCTGCTATTTTGTGGCTGCACAATGCACATGGGCAGTTAATAGGGCATTGCAGACTTGACACAATGAATGGCTTGCACATTTAAGCATCATGCTGCTAATTTTGATATTTCTCTTGTTAGGTGTATCCAGTCCACGGATCATCCATTACTTGTGGGATATTCTCCTTCCCAACAGGAAGTTGCAAGAGGATCACCCACAGCAGAGCTGCTATATAGCTCCTCCCCTAACTGCCATATACAGTAATTCTCTTGCAAGCTCTCAACATAGCTGGAGGTAGTAAGAGGAAAGTGGTAAAATATAGTTCGTTTTTTCTTCAATCAAAAGTTTATTGTTTTTAAATGGTACCGGAGTGTACTATTTTATCTCAGGCAGCATTTAGAAGAAGAATCTGCCTGCGTTTTTCTATGATCTTAGCAGAAGTAACTAAGATCCACTGCTGTTCTCACCTATGTCTGAGGAGTGAGGTAACTTCAGAGGGAGAATGGCGTGCAGGGTATCCGGCAATAAGGTATGTGCAGTTAAGTTTTTCTAGGGATGGAATTTGCTAGAAAATGCTGCTGATACCGGATTAATGTAAGTTAAAGCCTAAATACAGTGATTTAATAGCGACTAGTATCAGGCTTACTATCAGAGGTATATACTCTGATTAATGTGTAATATAAAACGTTTGCTGGCATGTTTAATCGTTTTTATATATGCTTTGGTGATAAAACTTATTGGGGCCTAGTTTTTTCCACATGGCTGGCTTTATTTTTGCCTAGAAACAGTTTCCTGAGGCTTTCCACTGTTATAGTATAAAAGTTACAGTTGGTGCAGTTAAAATTACAAACTGTGACATTCGGCTTCCCTCAGCAGTCCCCTGCATGCTATAGGACATGTCTGAAGGGCTCAAAAGGCTTCAAAAGTAGGAGCTGTGGCAGTTGTTATGACTGTTTTTAAAAAACATATTTTTCGTTTTGTTAATCTGTTTTTTGTATTAAGGGGTTAATCATCCATTTGCAAGTGGGTGCAATGCTCTGCTAACTTGTTACATACACTGTAAAAATTTCGTTAGTTTAACTGCCTTTTTTCACTGTTATTTCAAATTTTGGCAAAATTTGTTTCTCTTAAAGGCACAGTAACGTTTTTTTATATTGCTTGTTAACTTGATTTAAAGTGTTTTCCAAGCTTGCTAGTCTCATTGCTAGTCTGTATAAACATGTCTGACATAGAGGAAACTCCTTGTTCATTATGTTTAAAAGCCATGGTTGAACCCCATAGGAGAATGTGTACTAAATGTATTGATTTCACTTTAAACAATAAAGGATTCTGACGAGGGGGAAGTTATGCCGACTAACTCTCCCCACGTGTCGGACCCTTTGACTCCCGCTCAAGGGACTCACGCTAAAATAGCGCCAAGTACATCAAAGATGCCCATAGCGATTACTTTGCAGGACATGGCGGCAATCATGGACAATACCCTGTCAGCGGTATTAGCCAGACTGCCTGAATTCAGAGGAAAGCATGATAGCTCTAGGGTTAGACGTAATACAGAGCGCGCAAATGTTTTAAGGCCCATGTCTGATACTGCGTCACAATATGCAGAAGCTGAGGAAGAGCTTCAGTCTGTGGGTGACGTCTCTGACTCTGGGAAACTTGATTCAGATATGTCTATTTTTAAATTTAAGCTTGAGAACCTCCGGGTGTTGCTTGGAGAGGTTTTAGCTGCTCTGAATGACTGTGACACAATTGCAGTGCCAGAGAAATTGTGTAGACTGGATAAATACTACGCGGTGCCGGTGTGTACTGACGTTTTTCCAATACCTAAAAGGTTTACAGAAATTATTACTAAGGAGTGGGACAGACCCGGTGTGCCGTTTCCCCCCCTCCTATTTTTAGAAAAATGTTTCCAATAGACGCCACCACACGGGACTTATGGCAGACGGTCCCTAAGGTGGAGGGAGCAGTTTCTACTTTAGCAAAGCGTACCACTATCCCTGTCGAGGACAGTTGTTCTTTTTCAGATCCAATGGATAAAAAATTAGAAGGTTACCTTAAGAAAATGTTTATTCAACAAGGTTTTATCCTGCAGCCCCTTGCATGCATTGCTCCTGTCACTGCTGCTGCGGCGTTCTGGTTTGAGTCTCTGGAAGAGGCCTTTCAGACAGCTACTCCATTGACTGAAATACTTGACAAGCTTAGAACACTTAAGCTAGCTAATTCTTTTGTTTCTGATGCCATTGTTCATTTGACTAAACTAACGGCTAAGAATTCTGGATTCGCCATCCAGGCGCGTAGGGCGCTATGGCTTAAATCTTGGTCAGCTGACGTGACTTCAAAGTCTAAATTACTTAACATTCCCTTCAAGGGGCAGACCCTATTCGGGCCTGGTTTGAAGGAAATTATTGCTGACATTACTGGAGGTAAGGGTCATACCCTTCCTCAGGACAGGGCCAAATCAATGGCCAAACGTTCTAATTTTCGTGCCTTTCGAAACTTCAAGGCAGGTGCAGCATAAACTTCCTCTGCTACAAAACAAGAGGGAACTTTTGCGCAATCCAAGCCGGCCTGGAAATCTAACCAGTCCTGGAGCAAAGGCAAGCAGGCCAGAAAGCCTGCTGCTGCCTCTAAGACAGCATGAAGGAACGGCCCCCTATCCAGCAACGGATCTAGTAGGGGGCAGACTTTCTCTCTTCGCCCAGGCGTGGGCAAGAGATGTTCAGGATCCCTGGGCATTGGAGATCATATCTCAGGGATATCTTCTGGACTTCAAAGCTTCCCCCCACAAGGGAGATTTCACCTTTCGAGATTATCTGTAAACCAGATAAAGAAAGAGGCATTCTTACGCTGTGTGCAAGACCACAGATGGAACAAGGACAGGGATTTTATTCAAATCTGTTTGTGGTTCCCAAAAAAGAGGGAACCTTCAGACCAATTTTGGATCTAAAGATCTTAAATAAATTCCTCAGAGTTCCATCGTTGAAAATGGAAACTATTCGGACAATCCTACCTATGATCCAGGAGGGTCAGTACATGACCACAGTGGATTTGAAGGATGCTTACCTTCACATACCGATTCACAAAGATCATCATCGGTTCCTAAGGTTTGCCTTTCTAGACAGGCATTACCAGTTTGTGGCTCTTCCCTTCGGGTTAGCTACAGCCCCAAGAATTTTTACAAAGGTTCTGGGGTCTCTTCTGGCGGTCCTAAGACCACGGGGCATAGCAGTGGCCCCTTATCTAGACGACATCCTGATACAGGCGTCAAACTTCCAAATTGCCAAATCTCATACGGACATAGTGTTGGCATTTCTGAGGTCGCATGGGTGGAAAGTGAACGAGGGAAAGAGTTCTCTATCACCCCTCACAAGGGTTTCTTTCCTAGGAACTCTGATAGATTCTGTAGAAATGAAAATTTACCTGACTGAGTCCAGGTTATCAAAGCTTCTAAATTCCGGCCGTGTTCTTCACTACATTCTGCGCCCTTCGGTGGCTCAGTGCATGGAAGTGATCGGCTTAATGGTAGCGGCGATGGACATAGTGCCATTTGCGCGCCTACATCTCAGACCGCTGCAATTATGCATGCTCAGTCAGTGGAATGGGGATTACACAGATTTGTCCCCTCTGCTAAATCTG
Organism: Bombina bombina; assembly: GCF_027579735.1. Classification (NCBI taxonomy): domain Eukaryota; kingdom Metazoa; phylum Chordata; class Amphibia; order Anura; family Bombinatoridae; genus Bombina; species Bombina bombina. Next base: position 1,092,407,694 of record NC_069502.1, read on the forward strand.
GATCAAGAGACCAGAGATTCTCTTCTCTGGTGGCTATTTCGGGTCCATCTGTCCAAAGGTATGACCTTTCGCAGGCCAGATTGGACAATTGTAACAACAAATGCCAGCCTTCTAGGTTGGGGTGCAGTCTGGAATTCCCTGAAGGCTCAGGGATCGTGGACTCAGGAGGAGAAACTCCTCCCAATAAATATTCTGGAGTTAAGAGCAATATTCAATGCTCTTCTAGCTTGGCCTCAGTTAGCAACCCTGAGGTTCATCAGATTTCAGTCGGACAACATCACGACTGTGGCTTACATCAACCATCAAGGGGGGACCAGGAGCTCCCTAGCAATGTTAGAAGTCTCCAAGATAATTCGCTGGGCAGAGACTCACTCTTGCCATCTATCAGCGATCCATATCCCAGGTGTAGAGAACTGGGAGGCGGATTTTCTAAGTCGTCAGACTTTTCATCCGGGGGAGTGGGAACTCCATCCGGAGGTGTTTGCTCAATTGGTTCATCGTTGGGGCACACCAGAATTGGATCTCATGGCGTCTCGCCAGAACGCCAAGCTTCCTTGTTACGGATCCAGGTCCAGGGACCCAGAAGCGACGCTGATAGATGCTCTAGCAGCACAGTGGTTCTTCAACCTGGCTTATGTGTTTCCACCGTTTCCTCTGCTCCCTCGACTGATTGCCAAAATCAAACAGGAGAGAGCATCGGTGATCTTGATCGCGCGTGCGTGGCCACGCAGGACCTGGTATGCAGACCTGGTGGACATGTCATCCTTTCCACCTTGGCCTCTGCCTCTGAGACAAGACCTTCTACTACAAGGTCCTTTCAATCATCCAAATCTAATTTCTCTGAGACTGACTGCCTGGAGATTGAACGCTTGATTTTATCAAGGCGTGGCTTCTCCGAGTCAGTCATTGATACCTTAATACAGGCACGAAAGCCTGTAACCAGGGAAATCTACCATAAGATATGGCGCAAATATCTTCATTGGTGTGAATCCAAGAATTACTCATGGAGTAAGGTTAGGATTCCTAGGATATTGTCCTTTCTCCAAGAGGGTTTGGATAAAGGATTATCAGCTAGTTCTTTAAAGGGACAGAGGTTCCAGACGTCCAGGCATTTTGTCAGGCTTTGGTTAGAATTAAGCCTGTGTTTAAACCTGTTGCTCCTCCATGGAGCTTAAACTTGGTTCTTAAGGTTCTTCCAGGAGTTCCGTTTGAACCCCTTCATTCCATTGATATCAAACTTTTATCTTGGAAAGTTCTGTTTTTGATGGCTATTTCCTCGGCTCGTAGAGTCTCTGAGTTATCAGCTTTACAATGTGATTCTCCTTATCTGATTTTCCATTCAGATAAAGTAGTTCTGCGTACAAAACCTGGGTTTTTACCTAAGGTAGTTTCCAACAAGAATATCAATCAAGAGATTGTTGTTCCATCATTGTGTCCTAATCCTTCTTCAAAGAAGGAACGTCTTTTGCATAATTTGGACGTAGTCTGTGCTTTCAAGTTTTACTTACAAGCGACTAAAGATTTTCGTCAAACATCTTCCCTGTTTGTTGTTTACTCTGGACAGAGGAGAGGTCAAAAGCTTCGGCAACCTCTCTTTCTTTTTTGCTTGAGAGCATAATACGCTTAGCCTATGAGACTGCTGGACTGCAGCCCCCTGAAAGGATTACAGCTCATTCTACTAGAGCTGTGGCTTCCACCTGGGCCTTTAAAAATGAGGCTTCTGTTGAACAGATTTGCAAAGCGGCGACTTGGTCTTCGCTTCATACCTTTTCAAAATTTTACAAATTTGATACTTTAGCTTCTTCGGAGGCTACTTCCGTTTAAGTACCTACCTTGTCCCTCCCTTCATCCGTGTACTTTAGCTTTGGTATTGGTAGTTTAAAATTTAGACCTGCCTTAAAAGGACAGGGCGGGCCGTGGACTGGATACACCTAACAAGAGAAAACATAATTTATGCTTACCTGATAAATTTATTTCTCTTGTGGTGTATCCAGTCCACGGCCCGCCCTGTCCTTTTAAGGCAGGTCTAAATTTTAAACTACAGTCACCACTGCACCCTATGGTTTCTCCTTTCTCGGCTAGTTTCGGTCGAATGACTGGATATGGCAGTTAGGGGAGGAGCTATATAGCAGCTCTGCTGTGGGTGATCCTCTTGCAACTTCCTGTTGGGAAGGAGAATATCCCACAAGTAATGGATGATCCGTGGACTGGATACACCACAAGAGAAATAAATTTATCAGGTAATCATTAATTATGTTTTTTGCCAATGCTCACAGTCACCAAAATGCATTAACCATTATGGATTTTTTATTGTTGCAGGCTGCAGCACTAGCCTAGCTAGCATCAATTATAAAAAAACAATCTGACTTGCATTAATTGCAGAGGCTGAGCTACAATAAAAAATTATTAGAATTTTATTTATTTATTTTTAAATAAAAAAAAATATTACTTTATTTGCACTTGCTGCAGCAATGCATCCATCCATAAATAAAAAATAAACATATTATAATTACACCAATATAACTTATTTGGGAAGTGGAACATAAACTAATATCATAAGAGAAGAGATCTTTTTTTATTATTTATTAAAAATGATTTGTGTTATAACTTATGGTACACTACTGGACTTAATAAGGTATAGTAAGGGTAATGGTAATGTAAATAAAAAATTTAAAACACTTATTCCACATTGGCATCTCCCCTTTCCCCCACAACTCCATCCATGTTTATTAATTTTTGATCACACCTATAATTCAATGTGTATTTACACTTGAGTAGTCCATTCGACCTCTTTATTCTCTATCCAGTTATTACATACCCACACATTTTACTTTCATATTTAGTCACTTGCACCACTCTTAATTGTATATTTGTGGTCACTAGGTAATATATTTTTAGGCTCCAAAAATTAGGTTCACATCACAATTTTCATTTCTTACAACCACCATGAATCCCCTCACTCAGACACTAAAGCATATATTACATCAGTTGGGGAATACAAGTAATTCATCCTATATAGAACACAACCATCATATGATGCAGGCATAAATTAATAATATATATGTCACCGTTGCAATAATAAAAAATCATATATTGGTGTTTAATATCTAATCTTCGATATAAGTATACCATAATTAACAATTCTTCAAGTCAAAGTATGAACCAATATATAACCGATATGGATTAGTATATACAAGTTAATTTTGGTTTGCTATCATATGATATTCACTTTCATCATATTTTAATCATGTACCCAATTTATCGTATATCTATTGGCAAGATTAAAAACAAGCATACATACTTTTTACAAGCACAATAAACACATATTCGTTTTTCGATCTCCAATCCCACTTACATCTCCAGCAACCAATCCTCATTACTATAACAGTGCACAATTCTGATGACCGTACCTCCTCAAGTTAGGATGGCGCGGATTGGCTCCAGATTGTAAACAGGGTGGAGCTTAGGTGATAAAACACCCGACGGCGCGAGCGCGCGCCCACCTTTGAAAAAAACGCTATTAGGTCGGCGAAACATGTTAGGGGAGGGTGTTGAACCTCTTTCAACCCCCATTATTTTTTAATTTAGCATTTAGTTTGGGCCTCTCAAAACCAGCAATACTGCTATTTAAATTTATTACACAATAGAACGAGTGATGTCTAATCTTTAAGACAAACAAAATCTGTTACAGCAAAACTCTATGTAACTTAACCGTGTGTGAATCCGTGTTATGCTTGACATGTTATTTTTTAGAACTTAATTTAATGGAGTTGTGAATCTGTATGACTGAAGTGTGTGTTTAGTGCTAATAGCTCTCGCCTTAACTTCAATAGCGATACCGAAATAAGCTATATTATCCATTTATTTACAAATACACTATGTGAGAGTGCTTTCCAGAGAATCTACAACTAGGAGTAATACAGCCATCAATAGATACCAGCCGTTACCTGAGCAATATAGAAATTATGTGGCATTATATGCATTGGTAACCATAAATACTCAATCCCAGGGGCTATACCCTCTGGGAATATTTAGGCTGTTATTATTATAATTTTCTTGGCCAAAAGGTTTATATTAAACACCGAATATTGATACAATCTAATTTTGTAACCTTACTAGTTACAATATATTATAGATCTGAAGCAATTTGGCCAGCACTCCCTTATACAAAGTGTTATAATTCTAACTAAGCACCAAAATACAGCACACTCCCCATATATACCACAAGCTATTGCACCTCCTTTGGGTGACAGACTGCTAAATAAAGCTAACTAATAGACTGATAATTAGTCAGTGTCCAGTATTTTGTATTGCCTGATAACAAAAGAAACTAAAGTACAGATTGCAGACACAAAGCAATCTTAAGTATATGAGTCTATGACAAAAGACATCTGACTATCCACAATACTAACTAACTGACTGGGAATCAGTATATGTTGACTACTCTGTATTTTCAGACAATAATTTAAACCCAAGTACTGATTATAGATACCAGATAATCTGAGTACATGAGCCAATGACAAAAGACATCTAGTTACTAAAAAAGAAATACATTTTTGGGGACTTCACCCATAGTTATTTTCATCAATAACTGCTCATCTATTTGAGCACAAATCTTTTTTCTTTATTATTTATTCTCATCATTATTTGCAGTACTACTCCAAATAAGAAAGATACAATAGACTCAAGATTACCCACTGGATTAACCTTCAAATATCTAATCTACTACTGAGCCAGTTTGATAAATAAATTGCTAAATAAAGCTAACTAACAGACTGATAATTAGGCAGTGTCAAGTATTCTGTAGTATCTGATAACAATTGAAATCTAAGTACAGATTGCAAACACAAAGCAATCTAAAGCATACGAGCCTATGATAAAAGACATCTGACTATTAATAAAACTAACTAACAGACTGTGAATCAGTATACGTTGACTACCTTGGGTTTTCAGACAATAATTTAAACCTAAGTACTGATTGTAGATACTGGGCAATCTGAGTACATGAGCCTATGACAAAAGACATTTAGTTACTAAAAAGAAAAGAAAAAATCTGGGTACTTCACCTACAGTTATTTTCAATAATAATTGTTCATCTATTCGAGTACAAAATCTTTTATAAATTTTATTATCTGGTCTCATTACTATTTTGTAGTACCACTTCTAACAAGAGTCAAATATAATAAACTGAACCTACATATACTATACTCATCTGTCTTCTCTCAGAAGAATTCAATACATTCCATCTCCTTATTGTTTATATAGCAACTAGTCCTAAAGCCCGTTGACACGGGCCGTGTTATGTCTGTTATCTCTCTCTGTTCTCTCTCTCTCTGTTCGTTCTCTCTCTCTGTTCGTTCGTTCTCTCTCTGTTCGTTCTCTCTGTTCGTTCTCTCTCTCTCTCTCTCTCTCTCTCTCTCTCTCTCTCTCTCTCTCTCTCTCTCCCTCTCTCTCTCTCCCTCTCTCTCTCTCCCTCTCTCTCTCTCTCTCTCCCTCTCTCTCTCTCCCTCTCTCTCTCTCCCTCTCTCTCTCTCCCCCTCTCTCTCTCTCCCTCTCCCTCTCTCCCTCCCTCTCTCCAAGAGTTTGTCTGAACTGCGCATGACGGCTTCAGACAAACTCTTGTCTTTTATAATATAGGATGTGACAAGTCTTTCACACTTTATCTAGTAATACGATTAACGCCATTAAGCCATTTGACTAACTCAGTCTATTGGTCCTAACTTTTTGTGTGTTTTAACTTTTTATGTTGTGTGTTCGGTTTTTTAACTAAACTAATAAAAGTTAAATTTTAATTTCTATCACCGACTTCATCCTACTACGGGTGTTCCAATTACTAACCCATATGGGGAGAATGAAGTGCTAAAGAAATGCATACTTTCTCCAACATAGGTGTGTCCGGTCCACGGCGTCATCCTTACTTGTGGGATATTCTCTTCCCCAACAGGAAATGGCAAAGAGCCCAGCAAAGCTGGTCACATGATCCCTCCTAGGCTCCGCCTACCCCAGTCATTCTCTTTGCCGTTGTACAGGCAACATCTCCACGGAGATGGCTTAGAGTTTTTTAGTGTTTAACTGTAGTTTTTCATTATTCAATCAAGAGTTTGTTATTTTCAAATAGTGCTGGTACGTACTATTTACTCAGAAACAGAAAAGAGATGAAGAATTCTGTTTGTATGAGGAAAATGATTTTAGCAACCGTAACTAAAATCCATGGCTGTTCCACACAAGACTGTTGAGAGCAATTAACTTCAGTTGGGGGAACAGTTTGCAGTCCCTTGCTGCTTGAGGTATGACACATTCTAACAAGACGATGTAATGCTGGAAGCTGTCATTTTCCCTATGGGATCCGGTAAGCCATGTTTATTACGATTGTAAATAAGGGCTTCATAAGGGCTTATTTAAACTGTAGACTTTTTCTGGGCTAAATCGATTGATATTAACACATATTTAGCCTTGAGGAATCATTTTATCTGGGTATTTTGATATAATAATATCGGCAGGCACTGTTTTAGACACCTTATTCTTTAGGGGCTTTCCCAAAGCATAGGCAGAGTCTCATTTTCGCGCCGGTGTTGCGCACTTGTTTTTGAGAGGCATGGCATGCAGTCGCATGTGAGAGGAGCTCTGATACTTATAAAAGACTTCTGAAGGCGTCATTTGGTATCGTATTCCCCTTTGGGTTTGGTTGGGTCTCAGCAAAGCAGATACCAGGGACTGTAAAGGGGTTTAAAGCTTAAAACGGCTCCGGTTCCGTTATTTTAAGGGTTAAAGCTTCCAAAATTGGTGTGCAATATTTTCAAGGCTTTAAGACGCTGTGGTGAAAATTTGGTGAATTTTGAACAATTCCTTCATGTTTTTTCGCAATTGCAGTAATAAAGTGTGTTCAGTTTAAAATTTAAAGTGACAGTAACGGTTTTATTTTAAAACGTTTTTTGTACTTTCTGATCAAGTTTATGCCTGTTTAACATGTCTGAACTACCAGATAGACTGTGTTCTGAATGTGGGGAAGCCAGAATTCCTATTCATTTAAATAAATGTGATTTATGTGATAATGACAATGATGCCCAAGATGATTCCTCAAGTGAGGGGAGTAAGCATGGTACTGCATCATTCCCTCCTTCGTCTACACGAGTCTTGCCCACTCAGGAGGCCCCTAGTACATCTAGCGCGCCAATACTCCTTACTATGCAACAATTAACGGCTGTAATGGATAATTCTGTCAAAAACATTTTAGCCAAAATGAACCCTTGTCAGCGTAAGCGTGGCTGCTCTGTTTTAGTTACTGAAGAGCATGACGACGCTGATATTAATATCTCTGAAGGGCCCCTAACCCAATCTGAGGGGGCCAGGGAGGTTTTGTCTGAGGGAGAAATTACTGATTTAGGGAACATTTCTCAGCAGGCTGAATCTGATGTGATTACATTTAAATTTAAATTGGAACATCTCCGCATTTTGCTTAAGGAGGTATTATCCACTCTGGATGATTGTGAAAATTTAGTCATCCCAGAGAAACTATGTAAAATGGACAAGTTCCTAGAGGTGCCGGGGCTCCCAGAAGCTTTTCCTATACCCAAGCGGGTGGCGGACATTGTTAATAAAGAATGGGAAAGGCCCGGTATTCCTTTCGTCCCTCCCCCCATATTTAAAAAATTGTTTCCTATGGTCGACCCCAGAAAGGACTTATGGCAGTCAGTCCCCAAGGTCGAGGGAGCGGTTTCTACTTTAAACAAACGCACCACTATTCCCATAGAGGATAGTTGTGCTTTCAAAGATCCTATGGATAAAAAATTAGAAGGTTTGCTTAAAAAGATGTTTGTTCAGCAGGGTTACCTTCTACAACCCATTTCATGCATTGTCCCTGTCACTACTGCCGCATATTTCTGGTTTGATGAACTGCTTAAGGTGCTCGATAGTGACTCTCCTCCTTATGAGGAGATTATGGACAGAATCAATGCTCTCAAATTGGCTAATTCTTTCACTCTAGACGCCTCTTTGCAATTGGCTAAGTTAGCGGCTAAGAACTCTGGGTTTGCTATTGTGGCGCGCAGAGCGCTTTGGTTGAAATCTTGGTCGGCTGATGCGTCTTCCAAGAACAAGCTACTAAACATTCCTTTCAAGGGGAAAACGTTGTTTGGTCCTGACTTGAAAGAGATTATCTCTGATATCACTGGGGGTAAGGGCCACGCCCTTCCTCAGGATCGGCCTTTCAAGGCAAAAAATAGACCTAATTTTCGTCCCTTTCGTAAAAACGGACCAGCCCAAGGTGCTACGTCCTCTAAGCAAGAGGGTAATACTGCTCAGGCCAAGCCAGCTTGGAGACCAATGCAAGGCTGGAACAAGGGAAAGCAGGCCAAGAAACCTGCCACTGCTACCAAGACAGCATGAAATATTGGCCCCCGATCCGGGACCGGATCTGGTGGGGGGCAGACTCTCTCTCTTCGCTCAGGCTTGGGCAAGAGATGTTCTGGATCCTTGGGCGCTAGAAATAGTCTCCCAGGGTTATCTTCTGGAATTCAAGGGACTTCCCCCAAGGGGGAGGTTCCACAGGTCGCAGTTGTCTTCAGACCACATAAAAAGACAGGCGTTCTTACATTGTGTAGAAGACCTGTTAAAAATGGGAGTGATTCATCCTGTTCCATTAAGAGAACAAGGGATGGGGTTCTACTCCAATCTGTTCATAGTTCCCAAAAAAGAGGGAACGTTCAGACCAATCCTAGATCTCAAGATCTTAAACAAATTTCTCAAGGTCCCATCGTTCAAGATGGAAACCATTCGAACTATCCTTCCTTCCATCCAGGAAGGTCAATTCATGACCACGGTGGATTTAAAGGATGCGTATCTACATATTCCTATCCACAAGGAACATCATCGGTTCCTAAGGTTTGCATTTCTGGACAAACATTACCAGTTCGTGGCGCTTCCTTTCGGATTAGCCACTGCTCCAAGGATTTTCACAAAGGTACTAGGGTCCCTTCTAGCGGTGCTAAGACCAAGGGGCATTGCAGTAGTACCTTACCTGGACGACATTTTGATTCAAGCGTCGTCCCTTCCTCAAGCAAAGGCTCACACGGACATTGTCCTGGCCTTTCTCAGATCTCACGGCTGGAAAGTGAACGTGGAAAAGAGTTCTCTATCCCCGTCAACAAGGGTTCCCTTCTTGGGAACAATTATAGACTCCTTGCAAATGAGGATCTTTCTAACAGAAGCCAGAAAAACAAAGCTTCTGGACTCTTGTCGGATACTTCATTCCGTTCCTCTTCCTTCCATAGCTCAGTGCATGGAAGTGATCGGGTTGATGGTGGCGGCGATGGACATAGTTCCTTTTGCGCGCATTCATCTAAGACCATTACAACTGTGCATGCTCAGTCAGTGGAATGGGGACTATACAGACTTGTCTCCGAAGATACAAGTAAATCAGAGGACCAGAGACTCACTCCGTTGGTGGCTGTCCCTGGACAATCTGTCTCAAGGGATGATGTTCCACAGACCAGAGTGGGTCATTGTCACGACCGACGCCAGTCTGATAGGCTGGGGCGCGGTCTGGGGATCCCTGAAAGCTCAGGGTCTTTGGTCTCGGGAAGAATCTCTTCTACCGATAAATATTCTGGAACTGAGAGCGATATTCAATGCTCTCCAGGCCTGGCCCCAGCTTGCGAGGACCAGGTTCATACGGTTTCAATCAGACAACATGACGACTGTTGCGTACATCAACCATCAGGGGGGAACAAGGAGTTCCCTAGCGATGGAAGAAGTAACCAAAATTATTCTTTGGGCGGAGTCTCACTCCTGCCACCTGTCTGCTATCCACATCCCAGGAGTGGAAAATTGGGAAGCGGATTTTCTGAGTCGTCAGACATTGCATCCGGGGGAGTGGGAACTCCATCCGGAAATCTTTGCCCAAGTCACTCACCTGTGGGGCATTCCAGACATGGATCTGATGGCCTCTCGTCAGAACTTCAAAGTTCCTTGCTACGGGGCCAGATCCAGGGATCTCAAGGCGGCTCTAGTGGATGCACTAGTAGCACCTTGGACCTTCAATCTAGCTTATGTGTTCCCGCCATTTCCTCTCATTCCCAGGCTGATAGCCAGGATCAAGCAGGAGAGGGCGTCGGTGATCTTGATAGCTCCTGCGTGGCCACGCAGGACTTGGTATGCAGATCTGGTGAATATGTCATCGGCTCCACCTTGGAAGCTACCTTTGAGACGAGACCTTCTTGTTCAGGGTCCGTTCGAACATCCGAATCTGGTTTCACTCCAGCTGACTGCTTGGAGATTGAACGCTTGATTTTATCGAAGCGAGGATTCTCAGATTCTGTGATCGATACTCTTGTTCAGGCCAGAAAGCCTGTGACTAGAAAGATTTACCACAAAATTTGGAAAAAATATATCTGTTGGTGTGAATCTAAAGGATTCCCTTGGGACAAGGTTAAGATTCCTAGGATTCTATCCTTCCTTCAAGAAGGATTGGAAAAAGGATTATCTGCAAGTTCCCTGAAGGGACAGATTTCTGCCTTGTCGGTATTACTTCACAAAAAGCTGGCAGCTGTGCCAGATGTTCAAGCCTTTGTTCAGGCTCTGGTTAGAATCAAGCCTGTTTACAAACCTTTGACTCCTCCTTGGAGTCTCAATTTAGTTCTTTCAGTTCTTCAGGGGGGTTCCGTTTGAACCCTTACATTCCGTTGATATTAAGTTATTATCTTGGAAAGTTTTGTTTTTAGTTGCGATTTCTTCTGCTAGAAGAGTCTCAGAATTATCTGCTCTGCAGTGTTCTCCTCCTTATCTGGTGTTCCATGCAGATAAGGTGGTTTTACGTACTAAACCTGGTTTTCTTCCAAAAGTTGTTTCTAACAAAAACATTAACCAGGAGATTATCGTACCTTCTCTGTGTCCAAAACCAGTTTCAAAGAAGGAACGTTTGTTGCACAATTTGGATGTTGTTCGCGCTCTAAAATTCTATTTAGATGCTACAAAGGATTTTAGACAAACATCTTCCTTGTTTGTTGTTTATTCAGGTAAAAGGAGAGGTCAAAAAGCAACTTCTACCTCTCTCTCTTTTTGGATTAAAAGCATCATCAGATTGGCTTACGAGACTGCCGGACGGCAGCCTCCCGAAAGAATCACAGCTCATTCCACTAGGGCTGTGGCTTCCACATGGGCCTTCAAGAACGAGGCTTCTGTTGATCAGATATGTAGGGCAGCGACTTGGTCTTCACTGCACACTTTTACCAAATTTTACAAGTTTGATACTTTTGCTTCTTCTGAGGCTATTTTTGGGAGAAAGGTTTTGCAAGCCGTGGTGCCTTCCATTTAGGTGACCTGATTTGCTCCCTCCCTTCATCCGTGTCCTAAAGCTTTGGTATTGGTTCCCACAAGTAAGGATGACGCCGTGGACCGGACACACCTATGTTGGAGAAAACAGAATTTATGTTTACCTGATAAATTTCTTTCTCCAACGGTGTGTCCGGTCCACGGCCCGCCCTGGTTTTTTTAATCAGGTCTGATATTTTATTTTCTTTAACTACAGTCACCACGGTACCATATGGTTTCTCCTATGCAAATATTCCTCCTTAACGTCGGTCGAATGACTGGGGTAGGCGGAGCCTAGGAGGGATCATGTGACCAGCTTTGCTGGGCTCTTTGCCATTTCCTGTTGGGGAAGAGAATATCCCACAAGTAAGGATGACGCCGTGGACCGGACACACCGTTGGAGAAAGAAATTTATCAGGTAAACATAAATTCTGTTTTTTCAACCTCCATGTTGATTCTGTTCTTCTAGTAAATAAAAAATTAACTATTTAAAAATAAAAGAAAAATATTATACAAAACTAAAATATGTGCACTCAATGACTGCACCACTGTGTACTGTTTAGGAGATTGATGATCTATCTTCTGGGAATCTAAATCAGTAATTCTATTAAATAGTAACTATCTCATTATTATCTAAATTCTATATCATTAATATTATCATACTCTGACCTCTATACATTCTGATGATGGAGTAGAGCTAGAGACTGTTCCATCTGTAATATTCAATTATTATTTTAAGTTTTTAACTGTATGTAACATAAATTATATAATTTCACAAAGCAATACATCCTACAAGCAAGTAGTATAGTAGCAAGTGCAACCCTTAATGAACAAACATGTTATCTAAATCCCAATTTTTACATTTCACATGCATCACAGAAAAAAAGTGCACTTTAAAAGTTGTTGTTTTTTTTAATACTCAATTTATTGCTCACAACTTTGAGCTGTCCCACCACCACACCACCGCTTGACCACCGCCACACTACTCCCAGATGACTGCAGGTCAGGATGAAAGCCAGTTGCTGCCACACACTCATAATTCTCTGCAAAAATGGCCGTTTCGCAGGCATTCTCAGGTCCACCCACGGCCGCACCCTGGTCCGCCTCTCATCCTCCCTCTCTGCCTCCATTTTCATGAAGATTAAAGATTTTTTTTTCTCAAACCGAGCCGATGAATCGCAGTTTAAAACCGCATGTGCGGTTAATCGTGCAGCCCTAATATATATATATATAAATATATATATATATATATATATATATATATATATATATATATATATATATATATATATATATATATATATATACACACACATATACAAAACACGGAAGGGGACTGCACTCTCATACCGGACCGGGTACACATCCCATGACCGTGAAAAATGCTCAGCCCTGGGTGCGCACGGGCACTCACAGGAAGCTGTGCTGTCCTCAGAGTCACAGGCAGTTAACCCCAGACAGGTCTGGGTGCAAGAACCATAGGGAAAATTGCAAAACAAATTAATACAACACACAGAGAAAGTCCAGCACTCACTCACAAGCTCTCAGCTAAGATTTAAAAGCAAAAATGGGACCCTAAAACAGCCACACAATGCAAGCTCTCAAATCCAAACGACCTGGGAACAAGGGAAGGGTGCACAGGCTTATGTAATCACCCTAGACATATGCAAAACACGGAAGGGGACTGCACTCTCATACCGGACCGAGTACACATCCCATGCTCACGGGCACTCACAGGAAGCTGTGCTGTCCCCAGAGTCACAGGCAGTTAACCCCAGACAGGTCTGGGTGCAAGAACCATAGGGAAAATTACAAAACAAATTAATTTTCCCTATGGTTCGTGCACCCAGACCTGTCTGGGGTTAACTGCCTGTGACTCTGCGGACAGCACAGCTTCCTGTGAGTGCCCGTGAGCACCCAGGGCTGAGCATGTTGCAGGGTCATGAGATGTGTACCCGGTCCGGTATGAGAGTGCTGTCCCCTTCCGTGTTTTGTATATGTCTAGGATGATTACATTAGCCTGTGCACCCTTCCCTTGTTCCCCAGTTTGTTTGGATTTGAGAGCTTGCATTGTGTGGCTGTTTTAGGGTCCCAGGTATTGGAAAGGACCTTGATGTGGTACCTGGGCTTGTCCCATTTTGCCAAATGTGGTAACTAACCTTTCCATTTTTGCTTTTAAATCTTAGCTGAGAGCTTGTGAGTGCTGGACTTTCTCTGTTATTCACTGTATTTCAAGTGCTTGAATGAGACCTGTGGATCATTATCCCAATTGGCCTTACCAACTGTCTTTGATTAGCAATCAACTAAATTTAGTAGACTCAGCTGACCGCCCTGCCTGTATATATTCCACACTAGTCTGGGAGGTGCATTGCACAGGGGTGGGTGCATTGCCTACAGGGCAGTGTACTTTTTAACAATAGCATATGTTCACATTTTCAAAGTGAACATTTTATAAGTGAGGCACTAATTTTTAAGAATTATACAAGAAATTAACTTTTTGGGCAAGGGGCAAGACACAAGTATTCTTGTAATACTGTGTTTTATGTATCTCATTGTATCCTTTTGCAAGTGCTGCTGTAACACTGTGTCTTATGTGTTTACTTGGTTCCCACTTTCATAATAATGCTCAATATCTTCATACTCCTTTTTGCTACCTCTTGTCTCTATAACAAACTACATTACTCAATTACTCCTTCTCCCTCTCCACCTGCACTGTTTATTAGCCTATCTCTCTTATACTCACCTTACTTTTGTACTCATGAACTTTACCTATTCCTAAACACTCTCTCTCCCCCCTGCACTTCAGCCAAAAAACAGTCTCATTACTGCAAATCTGCTTCTCATATCATGTCACTCTTCCTCTTGCTCATACTAGCTGCTGGTGACATCTCCCTTAATTCTGGTCCCTCACAACCTCCTAGCCTTTCACATCCTTGTGTGCCTTTCAATAGACTTCATAAACTAAACTCTGGTAACCTTAATCGCATTCCTCTTACATCTAAAACCACCTCCCCCTTCACTTGTGCTCTCTGGAACTCTCGCTCTGTTTGCAACAAGCTCACTTCTATCCATGATCTCTTTATCTCCCACTCTCTTAACCTTCTGGCTCTTACAGAAACCTGGCTCTCTGCTTCAGACACAGCATCCACTGCTGCACTTTCACATGGGGGTCTCCATTTCAGCCACACTCCTAGGTCTGGCAATAGACAAGGAGGTGGTGTCGGTATTTTACTTTCCTCTCGTTGCACCTTCCAACAAATACAGCCCTTCTCTTCACTCACATTTTCTTTATTTGAAGCACACATGATTCGGTTATTCTCTCCCCTCTCTATATGTGTTGCAGTCATATACCGCCCCCCTGGCTCCCCAACTCAATTTTTAGATCACTTTGCTGCCTGGCTTCCTTATTTCCTTTCCTCAGACACCCCTGCCCTCATTCTTGGTGACTTCAACATCCCTCTTGACAATCCCACTGCCTCCTCTGCAAAACAACTTCTTCAACTCACTTCCTCTTTCGGCCTGTCACAATGGACTGACTCTCCCACTCACAAAGATGGTCATTCCCTTGATCTGACTTTCACCTATCGATGCACTCTTTCAAATTTAACAAGCTCCCCTTTTCCTCTCTCTGACCATCATCTCCTATCTTGCAACATCACTTCCCTACCTACAACTCCCCCTCCCTCTACCCCTCACACCAAACTTCACAGAAGCACTAAGTCACTAGATCTGCATCAGCTTGCTAGCTCTCTCAAACCTCTCCTCTCATCCATCACCTCCTTTTCCTGCCCTGACCAATCTATCTGCCAGTATAATTCCACCCTTACATTGGTCATTGACACTTTGGCCCCTCCAACCTTAGCTCAGAAACCACACACTCATCCTCTGCCCTGGCATACTCCTCTGACACGATACCTACGCAGATGCTCCCGTACTGCTGAGCGACACTGGAGGAAATCTCGGAGTTCATCTGACTTTCTTCTTTACAAGTTCATCCTGAACTCCTACTATTCTGCCCTTACTCTTTATAAGCAACAATATTTTTCTAATCTCATCTCTACTCTTTCCTCTATCCCTAAACGTCTGTTCTCCACGTTCAACACTCTTCTCCGCCCACCCCCACCTCCTAACACAACCTCTCTCTCAGCTCAAGATTTTGCCAGCCACTTCAACAACAAAATTGACTCCATCAGAAGTGAAATCAGCTCTCAACATATTTCCAATCTCCCACCCCCTCAAAAGCTCACGATCACCCCAAACCCAAATATCCAAAAATGCAGCTCTTTTGCCCCTGTTAACGAGGACGACGTTTTTGCCCTTATACTGTCCTCCCACCTCACTACCTGTCCCCTCGACCCCATCCCCTCACAGCTACTCCCCTCCCTCTCTTCTACCCTCACCCCCATACTCACACACATTTTCAACCTCTCCCTCAGCACTGGTATATTTCCCTCATCTCTAAAACATGCACTGGTCACACCTATCCTCAAAAAACCTTCCCTCGATTAAACCTCCCCTTCCATCTACCGCCCTATTTCCCTACTCCCTCTTGCCTCAAAGCTTCTCGACAAGCTAGTTTATGCACGTCTATCCCATTTCCTTACACTAAACTCTCTTCTTGACCCACTGCAATCTGGATTTCGTTCCCATCACTCTACAGAGACAGCAATTGTCAAGGATACCAATGACCTACTTACAGCAAAATCCAAAAAGGCCACCTCTCTCTGCTTATCCTCCTTGACCTGTCTGCAGCCTTTGACACTGTTGACCACCCTCTTCTGCTCCAAACCCTCCAATCCTTCGGCATCTGTGACACAGCTCTCTCGTGGTTCTCTTCCTACCTGACTAACCGTACATTTAGTGTAGTCTTGTCCGCAGCATCCTCTGTCCCTTTACCACTTTCTGTTGGGGTACCTCAGGGCTCTGTCCTTGGTCCCCTTCTCTTTTCAATCTGCACGTCATCACTAGGTTCCTTAATAAAGTCCCATGGGTTTCAATACCATTTGTATGCCGATGAAACCCAAATCTATCTCTCTGTACCAGACCTACCTCCTTCCTTACTAACCCGTGTCACTAACTGTCTTTCTCACATCTCATCTTGGATATCCTCTCACTACCTTAAGCTAAATCTCTCCAAAACTGAACTCCTTATTATTCCCCCTTCTTCCAATGTCTCCATACCCAAAATTTCTATAACTATTGATAATTCCATAATTTCCCCTACCCCGCACGCCCGATGTCTTGGGATCACACTTGACTCAGATCTTTCCTTCACTCCTCACATTCAGTCCTTGGCTAAAGCCTGCCGCTTCCACCTTTAAAAACATCACTAAAATTAGAACATTTTCTTACACAAGATTCAACCAAGATTTTAATCCACTCTCTCATCCTTTCCCGCCTCGACTACTGCAACTCCGTCCTCTCTGGTCCCTAGCTGCCGCATAGCTTCTTTACAATCCATTCTGAATGCCTCTGCCAGGCTCATCTTCCTTACTCGTCGCTCTTCATCTGCTGCACCTCTCTGCCAATCCCTTCACTGGCTTCCTCTTGCCTCTAGGATTAAACATAAAATCCTCACCCTGACATATAAAGCTCTCAACTGAACTGCTCCCCCCTACATCTCAAAACTTGTCTCTAGATTCTCTCCCTCCCGTCCCCTTCAATCAGCTCAGGATCTCCTCCTCTCTTGTTACTTCCTCACATTCCTGTTTACAGACTGGCCCCCATCTTGTGGAATTCCCTGCCTCGCTCCATATGACTCTCCCCTAGTTTTAACAGCTTCATGCACTCCCTAAAAACTCTACTATTCAGGGATGCATACAACCAACACTAACCTTTCCTAACTCCATTGCTTTCCCCTTGAACCCCTTAGAATGTAAGCCTATGGGCCCAGCTGTTTACAGATCGCTTCATAAGAGCCGACTACAACAGTGAAACTCTTGGCAGGGCCCTCTACTCACTTGACCCCTACAAAAGCTATCCTGTAAAAATAACAGGAAAAATCACAGGAAAAATCAACGTGACAAGGTAACAGACTTGGACAAGTGCACACTGACTCGTCAGTGCTGCAGGCAAGTCCATGTTACTGCCTCTTTCTACTACACCCTTGTTATGGTCCGTATACTTTGCCTGTGGTCAAAAGACCACTGTATTGATCAGTGCCTTCTAGTCTTCCAATTGCCTGTGGTCACTAAACCATTGTTAGGTCAGTTACACTATCTGTGGTCACTATAACATTTTAATTGTTAGTGTCCTCAGTGTGTAATTATTTTTGTTATATCAATTGTCCCCTGCGTGACAACAGGCTTCTTTGAGACGTTCCCTATTCATGTGGTCACTACAGCCTTTTTATGACTTGTCACATAATATAAACTGGGTTATAATCAGTGTCTCCTTTTATCTGTCTCTGGTCAATATGATCAAGGTTATGGTCAGTGTGCCCTGCCTGTCACCTCTATGTGTTCAATATAACCTGGGTATAGTCAGTGTTCTTTGCTTTCCACCACTCTGCAATCAATATAACCCGGAATATGGAGAGTACCCCCTGTTTGTCACTTGGCACCCGGGATACTGACATTGCCCTTCTCCTTTTCAGGAGCCAATCATAATGTGCCGTATAGCTATTGCCTTCTGCTTATCATTCCTCTTTGGTCAATATAACTTGGGCTGTGGTGTCATATGCCTGTCACTTGTCTCTGACTGATACTCTACCAGAGGACAGTGCCACCAGAATATTTACCATTAACAGATAGATATGAAAGGGGCAGAACAACTACAGTCAGCATAGATCCATAGTATTCCCCATACAGAGAAGTTCTGACAGCTCCTGGCTGCTTTAAAATTGCTGACAGTCATTAAAGCCTGCTTCCGGGGTTCCTTATTTTCATCAATGCAGCACATGGAGACACATTGTAACTACTACAAGGTGCGTGGCTCTCCTGCTCCACCCCCTTTGCCCTCCGCTTTCAGAAGCCCGAGCTAAAAGTAAAATTAATAAAAACATACACCTAGATTACAAGTTTTGCGTTAACAGGGGTGCGGTGCTAACGAGCAGTTTATGCTCACCACTCACTTGCAGACAGCGCTGGTATTACGGGTTTTTAGAAACCCGGCGTTAACCGGAAAAAAGTGAGCGAAGTGCAAAATTTTGCTCCATATCTCATCTCAATACCAGCGCTGCTTACGTTAGCGGTGAGCTGGTAAAAAGTGCTTGTTCACGATTTCCCCATAGGAATCAATGGGGGAGAGTCGGCTGAAAAAAAAACTAACACCTGCAAAAAAGCAGCATAAAGCTCCTAACGCAGCCCCATTGATTCCTATGGGGAAATAAAATGTATGTCTACACCTAACACCCTAACATGAACCCCTAGTCTAAACACCCCTAATCTGCTTCCCCCGACATCGCCGACACCTGCATTATATTATTAACCCCTAATCTGCCGCTCTGGACACCGCCGCCACCTACATTATAGTTATGAACCCCTAATCTGCTGCCCACAATGTCGCCACCACTATAATAAAGTTAAATAACCCATAAACCTAAGTCTAACCCTAACCCCCCTAACTTAAATATAATTACAATAAATCTAAATAAAATTACTACAATTACCTAAATAATTCCTATTTAAAACTAAATACTTACCTATAAAATAAACCCTAAGCTAGCTACAATATAACTAATAATTACATTGTAGCTAGCTTAGGGTTTATTTTTATTTTACAGGCAAGTTTGTATTTATTTTAACTAGGTACAATAGTTATTAACTATTTAATAACTACCTAGTTAAAATAAAGACAAATTTACTTGTAAAATAAAGCCTAACCTAAGTTACAATTACACCTAACACTACACTATAATTAAATTAATTACCTAAACTAAATACAATTAATTACAATTTAAAAAAATTATCTAAAGTACGAAAAAACAAACACTAAATTACAGAAAATAATAAAATAATTACAAGATTTTTAAACTTACACCTACTCTAATCCCCCTAACAAAATAAAAAAGCCCCCCCCAAAATAAAAAAAAGCCCTACCCTACACTAAATTACAAATAGCCCTTAAAAGGGCCTTTTACGGGGCATTGCACCAAAGTAATCGGCTCTTTTACCTGTAAAAAAAAAACAATTCCCCCCCCCCCAACATTAAAACCCACCACCCACACAACCAACCCTACTCTAAAACCCACCCAATCCCCCCTTAAAAAAACCTAACACTAACCCCTTGAAGATCACCCTACCGTGAGACGTCTTCACCCAACCGGGCAGAAGTCTTCATCCAAGCCGGGCAGAAGAGATCCTCCAGACGGGCAGAAGTCTTCATCCAGACGGCATCTTCTATCTTCATCCATCCGGCGCGGAGCTGCTCCATCTTTAAGACATCCGACGCAGAGCATCCTTTTCATCCGGAGTCTTCTTCAACAATGACGCTTCCTTTAAGTGACATCATCCAAGATGGCGTCCCTTCAATTCCGATTGGCTGATAGAATTCTATCAGCCAATCGGAATTAAGGTAGGAAAAATCCTATTGGCTGATGCAATCAGTCAATAGGATTGAAGTTCAATCCTATTGGCTGATCCAATCAGCCAATAGGATTGAGCTCGCATTCTACAGGGAGTGCAGAATTATTAGGCAAATGAGTATTTTGACCACATCATTCTCTTTATGCATGTTGTCTTACTCCAAGATGTATAGGCTCGAAAGCTTACTACCAATTAAGCATATTAGGTGATGTGCATCTCTGTAATGAGAAGGGGTGTGGTCTAATGACATCAACACCCTATATCAGGTGTGCATAATTATTAGGCAACTTCCTTTCCTTTGGCAAAATGGGTCAAAAGAAGCACTTGACAGGCCCAGAAAAGTAAAAAATAGTGAGATATCTTGCAGAGGGATGCAGCACTCTTAAAATTGCAAAGCTTCTGAAGCATGATCATCGAACAATCCAGCGTTTCATTCAAAATAGTCAACAGGGTCGCAAGAAGCGTGTGGAAAAACCAAGGCGCAAAATAACTGCCCATGAACTTAGAAAAGTCAAGCGTGCAGCTGCCAAGATGCCACTTGCCACCAGTTTGGCCATATTTCAGAGCTGCAACATCACTGGAGTGCCCAAAAGCACAAGGTGTGCAATACTCATTGACATGGCCAAGGTAAGAAAGGCTGAAAGACGACCACCACTGAACAAGACACACAAGCTGAAACATCAAGACTGGGCCAAGAAATATCTCAAGACTGATTTTTCTAAGGTTTTATGGACTGATGAAATGAGAGTGAGTCTTGATGGGCCAGATGGATGGGCCCGTGGCTGGATTGGTAAAGGGCAGAGAGCTCCAGTCCGACTCAGACGCCAGCAAGGTGGAGGTGGAGTACTGGTTTGGGCTGGTATCATCAAAGATGAGCTTGTGGGGCCTTTTCGGGTTGAGGATGGAGTCAAGCTCAACTCCCAGTCCTACTGCCAGTTTCTGGAAGACACCTTCTTCAAGCAGTGGTACAGGAAGAAGTCTGCATCCTTCAAGAAAAACATGATTTTCATGCAGGACAATGCTCCATCACACGCGTCCAAGTACTCCACAGCGTGGCTGGCAAGAAAGGGTATAAAAGAAGAAAATCTAATGACATGGCCTCCTTGTTCACCTGATCTGAACCCCATTGAGAACCTGTGGTCCATCATCAAATGTGAGATTTACAAGGAGGGAAAACAGTACACCTCTCTGAACAGTGTCTGGGAGGCTGTGGTTGCTGCTGCACGCAATGTTGATGGTGAACAGATCAAAACACTGACAGAATCCATGGATGGCAGGCTTTTGAGTGTCCTTGCAAAGAAAGGTGGCTATATTGGTCACTGATTTGTTTTTGTTTTGTTTTTGAATGTCAGAAATGTATATTTGTGAATGTTGAGATGTTATATTGGTTTCACTGGTAAAAATAAATAATTGAAATGGGTATATATTTGTTTTTTGTTAAGTTGCCTAATAATTATGCACAGTAATAGTCACCTGCACACACAGATATCCCCCTAAAATAGCTATAACTAAAAACAAACTAAAAACTACTTCCAAAACTATTCAGCTTTGATATTAATGAGTTTTTTGGGTTCATTGAGAACATGGTTGTTGTTCAATAATAAAATTAATCCTCAAAAATACAACTTGCCTAATAATTCTGCACTCCCTGTATTGGCTGTTCCAATCAGCCAATAGAATGCGAGCTCAATCGTATTGGCTGATTGCATCAGCCAATAGGATTTTTCCTACCTTAATTCCGATTGGGTGATAGAATTCTATCAGCCAATCGGAATTGAAGGGACGCCATCTTGGATGACGTCACTTAAAGGAAGCGTCATTGTTGAAGAAGACTCCGGATGAAGAGAATGATCCGCGTCGGATGTCTTGAAGATGGAGCTGCTCCGCGCCGGATTGATGAAGATAGAAGATGCCGTCTGGATGAAGACTTCTGCCCGTCTGGAGGCCCTCTTCTTCCCGGCTTGGATGAAGACTTCTGACCGTCTGGAGGACCACTTCTGCCCGGTTGGGTGAAGGGGTTAGCGTTAGGTTTTTTTAAGGGGGGATTGGGTGGGTTTTAGAGTAGGGTTGGTTGTGTGGGTGGTGGGTTTTAATGTTGAGGGGGAATTGTATTTTTTTTTTTACAGGTAAAAGAGCTGATTACTTTGGGGCAATGCCCCACAAAAGGCCCTTGGGGTAGGGTAGGGCTTTTTTATTTTGGGGGGCTTTTTTATTTTATTAGGGGGATTAGAGGAGGTGTAATTAGTTTAAAAATCTTGTAATTATTTCATTATTTTCTGTTATTTAGTGGGGTTTTTTTTTCGTACTTTAGATATTTTTTTTAAATTGTAATTAATTGTATGTGTGGTGCTGCTGCTATTTGGGATTGGGTAAAGTTACTCATTCTGCCATTTAAAAGTGCCAGTCACTACCTATGGATGTTTGTGTTGCAATCTCATCTTGAGCAGAGGTAGGCAGAAATTGTCTTGTAAAGAAAATAAATTAATATGATGCCTATAATTACTAATGTTCATTTTGTTTGCGAATAAGTCCTTGTGCTGCAAACAATTGTCTTTTCTTCTTAAAACGGGGAGAGTCCACAGCTGCATTCATTACTTTTGGGAAAAACAGAACCTGGCCACCAGGAGGAGGGAAAGGCACCCCAGCGAAAGGCCTAAATACCTCCCCCACTTCCCTCATCCCCCAGTCATTCTTTGCCTTTCGTCACAGGAGGTTGGCAGAGAAGTTTTACAAGATTACTGAGTAGTCTCTTATGGAGGGTAGTACTCTTCGAGATTTGACTAGAGTTTTAAGTAGTCTTGTCAGCCTCTCAGTGAGAGCATGGGTGAAAGTTAGAGTCCGTAGATGCAGGGAGAGTCTTTCTGCGAAACCATCCCGACTCATATTAACAGCTCCATTAGCAATCCGCATTAACGAGTTTCGCTGCCTGCTTTCTTCACTCAAGTCCATGTCTGAAGCAACGCTACTATCTGTCAAACTTGGAGGACCGTGTTACTGTTCCACGGCATAGATTCCGGTAAGATCGTTTCATTTTCCTTTCATTGTGGGAATGTAAAGTAAATGATAGAAGACAGGGTCTCAGTGGGACTCCTTTATTTTTATGGAATCAAGGGTTAATATCTCCTGAGGGGGGGTTATTGAGCAGTGGGGGACTTTAATCATGTGTTTGTTATGTGATTCTGTCTGCTTATGTGTAGAAATGTTGGGGCTTATGGCTATTACAGAACGTACAGTTTTTTCAAGCTACGCAGTTCTTGTGGACTGGCACGCTTTTCTTTGGCCTACATGTCGCACCTCGTAACCGGGCGTGGTCACGTTTTTATTCTCCATTTCTGTATTCGTGACTGAGTGTCGGTGGAGAGGTTCTGTTTCTCTCATTGTCTGGGTCATTGGAGGTGGTGAGTGCCCCAGCCATTGGGGGTGTAAGGTGTAAGTTGTTTTTGTCCATAATTTAATGTCAAGCTATGGAGTATTCTGATTGTTCGGAGAAGGATTTCTCTGATTCAGATTCTGTTACTTGCGTAAATTGTGGGAGGCCAGGGTAATCCAGCCCAATCAATTTATGTTTCGTATGCCATAATAGAGTGCTCTCTTCTCCCTCTGGGGTGAGGCTAGAGACCGCTGAGCCATCCGCCTGAGGATTCTGTGTCTCATGAGGTGCGTTCCCTAGAATATTCTGTTCCTACACAGGCAGTTGTCCCGAATACCCCTACCCCTTCTATGGAAGGAGGATTATTTCCACCAGAGGTTACTGCATGGTTCCGCATGGCCATATCTTTGGTGCACTTACATCTTCCTAATTGCAATCGAAGAGTTCCCTCTGGGGAAGTGGTTTCCTTTGAGGCTTCAGGGGTACAGCCTTCAGGGTCTGGGCCTTCTGCTTCCCCCGCCAGAGGTAGATTTTGCATTTAGATTCAGACTGGCGTGCCTGCGTGTACTGATGCGGCATTCGTTGGCGCCTTTGGAGGATTCCAGTTCTGATTCGTCAACGGATCCTCAGGCTTCTGAATCATATGGCGAACAGCGTAGACGATGAAGGGATGAGATCCTACTCCTGGTCGTCTCCTTGTTTTTTGTGTATCTAATCCCAGTTCTGAGCTTGTGAGGATTAGGATATCTGACAGGCTGGTCCTGTTAGTGTTTCCATTCCTCTTTGGCGTTCAACTGCGGGTGCTGCCTTTTTTCTTTTGATCCGGTTAGGATCTGTTTTCTTTCTTTATTTTGGAGCTTGTGGCTGTTGTAGATTTTCCTTGTTAGGGAAATGTACCGTATTTTTCTCTGAGATTTGGATGCTAGCGATAGATGTTACTTCCGGCGGAAGTCCAAAAAAATAAAAAATGATTTTAAGACAATGTTTAAGCCTCAGAGCTTTTTTGTCTGTCGTTTGTCTGTTTTTCTTCTATAAGATACGACGAGTCCACGGATTCATTCTTTACTTGTGGGCACTTCCTGTTAGCAGGAGGATAATATCCCACAAGTAAAGGATAAATCCGTGGACTCGTCGTATCTTAGAAGAAATCAATTTATCAGGTAAGCATAAATTTCCTTTTTGTTTAGAAATTCCAGTTAGCCCTTGAACAGTTCAGTTGTACCCTGGTGAGCAGGCTGGTACTAGTTCACTCTTTTCTTTTGAGGTTATGTCAGACATTTTGTATCCTTGACAACAGGCTGGTCCTGTTTGGGTACTAAGTTGCTTACCTCTTGTTACGAGGTTGTTCTTCTTGTTTTTGCAAGTTATTTGGAGGCCCTCTATCCTAAATATCAGGATGGTCCTACTTTATTTCGATACTAAGTATTTTTGTCCCTGCACAGCTTACGTGGTTTGCTGGGATTACGAATTCGGCTATGGCTGTATATTTGCAGTTCCTGAAGTCCTTGGACAGGAGCAAGAGTCCTAGTTTCCGAGGGGGTAGGATCAGATGACTGCTTGAAGATTTCCAGTACCTGGTGTAGGGGGCGATTATTCCCCTCTATTGGTACTCCTTGTGTATTGGATTGTCCGAGTTTCAAATCTTTCGCCAATGTTTCTCTCCTCTTTTTTGAGGATTGCTATGCTTTTGGCTTCCCCTTGCCTTTTGGGGTAGGACTTTCGGTCGAGCTGAGACTCGGTTCTTAGGGAGTGTTTTTTTTGTCCTTTGCAGTATCCCCCTTTTTGATCCTATATACTTGGGGATCTGGGGGATTGTTATGCAGTCTCTCTTGCCGTCAACCGATAGGAGTTTTTAGGATGCTCGTTCATTCGTTAATTCCTTGAGCTGTAGCTTTTCTGAGGGTTGATCCAGACTGGATTTTTAGAGACTGTCATATTCTCTCAATCATGGAGTTCTGATCTCTTTTGGGTCCTTCCTTTGTCTTTGGACTTTGTGGGTGTTATCTTAGAGGCCTTTTTGGGGCTGAGTGGACAGCCACTGGGATGCATCATGAGAGATTAGAGTTCAAGACCCCTTGAAGGGTATGGAAATGTTCAATTCCAGGTAACTTTGTGGTTGTTTCGCAAGGTTTTTGGTCTTAATCCGGCACCTGGTTTTGGGGGTCCGTTTTTTTAACCTAGTCTTTGACTTGGCATTTTGGTTGATCTGTTTTTCCAGATTTTAATAGTCTTGGATCTGTCCAGCGTTCAGTAGTAGGTTTGTTTTTCCCGGTCCTGCGTAAAATCTCCTTGTTCCTACTGGGGCGGTTCTTTTCTCTCTTCTGGAGAGATGGAGGAAGATTTTCCTCGAAATTTCTTTACTGGAATATTCCTGGTTTTCTTCGTTTTCCTTCTATTTGGGAGTTTCTGGTCTACTGCGCCTATCCAGTTGGCTCCTCCTGAGGTAGTTTTCCTCATCTGACTCTAGGAGTTCAGTGGGTCGAGGGTTTCTCTTGTCTGCAGTGTTACCCTCCTTTCAGGTTTCTTAAGGGGTAATGAGGATAGGTATCCTGGATCCAGAGTTAGTCTCTCTGGGTGTCGGTGCCTCCTTCCTGCTTCTTCCCTTAGGAACTCGTGGTTGGAGATTCATTATCCGATCTCCAGGCCTTGTCGATGCTGGGAATTTTTAATCTCTCTTGTCCTTTGGGACATTAGCAGTCGCGTCTGTGATAGGACTGTTCGATTGGAGTAGGGGTCCGGAATAGTCTCCCTAAGGATCCTTACTTGGGTTGGGAGGCCTTGCAGTTGGTTCGAGCGGGTAGTTTGTTCTTGCTTATTTGTTAGGGTGTTGTCCTCCCTTACCCCGTTTTCTAGTAAGGGGGGAGTTGGTCCGCCCTGCTTTCTGAGTTTTTTTCTCTTGTTCCTTTCCAGGAATGTCCTGGTGCAAGTTTGCTAGCTACTTGGTTGGCTAGTTACTATGGTTTGACGTTTAGTCTGACTGCCTATCCGAAGGAAGCCTGTGGCTTTCGTTTGGGCGTAAACGGAAGTGGCTATTCCGTTCCTGTTCTACTCCCGTGTTTTTTTCTGACCTTCGGGTGTTCAGTTTTTCTGTGCTAGTTAGCTGTCTATGATAAGGTA